>NC_041381.1:619244495-619248203 GCF_002162155.2 Triticum dicoccoides
AACTCCTCCTCGCCGCTGCCGCTACCCAACCGCCTCCCTCGGACCCGCGATGGCGTCCCCAGGCCCGTCCACCGTCGCCTCTGCCATCCCGCCGCCGTACGACGCGGCCGCCGCCTACGGCGCACCCGGTGTCACCCACATGCAGCTGGCGCCCTCCGGCACGGCCCCACGGCCGTACAGCGCGGCCGCCGCCTACGGCGCGCCCGGCATCACCCACATGCAGCCGGCCCCGCCAATGGCCGGCGGCCATGCTTCACCCGCCCCGTCGATGGCTTCTTCGGGCTGGTGTTACCAGTTGCCGCCTTACCAGCTGCATGGCGCCGGCTACGGCGGCCTCCTCGTGCCGCCGCTATCGGCGGTTATGGTCCACCCGTCCCAGTGCCGCCCTACGGGGGCCTCCCACTGCTGCCTTCCCTCGGTGGTTATGGCCCGCCCGCCCTGGCGCCGCCCTATGAGGGCCTCCCGCTGCCGCCAGTACCTGTGTCATGGGACCCCACCCTCCTCGCTGCCTAGCACTCCGCATCGTCGCCGAGTAGCTCTGTCGATGGAGGCGACTGGTACATGGACTCAGGTGCTAATACACACATGACAGCTCATCCCTGTAACCTAACCTCCTCCACTCCTGTTTGCACATCCCTGGCAACGGCTCCTCCTTACCCATCACTCATATTGGCAGCACTAGTTTTCCCTCCACTTCCACACCCATTACTATGTCTAATGTTCTTATTTCCCCTGAATTAGTCACAAACCTAGTTTCCGTTCTCGTCTTACTAGTGAGAACCCACTTACTATTGAATTCGACGGTGTTGGTTTTTCTGTGAAAGACGCTCGTACCCGGATGATCCTTCACCGATGTGATAGTCCCAATCAGCTCTACCCCGTGCACGTCGGTGCCTCCACCTCCACACCATTCGCCCTTTCCGCCGACGTTGACCTCTGGCATGCTCGCTTGGGCCACCCCAACCCCATAGTATTACGTCAAATTCTTAGGAGTTTCTCTTTCTCATGTAACAAGCTCGACAAGCACTCTTGTTAGGCCTACCGCTTAGGCAAGCATGTTCGTATTCCCTTTAGTGCGTCTACCTCAGTTTCCACTTTTCTGTTTCAATTGCTTCATAGTGATGTTTGGACGTCTCCCGTTGCGAGTAACATGGGCTATCTATACTACTTGGTGATCCTAGATGATTATTCTCATTATGTGTGGACTTTTCCTCTTCGTCGTAAATCCGATGCTTTAGCCACACTCACCGCCTTTTATTCCTATGTCACTACCGAAATCAGTCACCCCATACTAGCACTCCAAACTGATAACGAAAAAGAGTTTGACAATGTCGCTCTTCGCACACTTCTCGCCTCTCATGGCACCACCTTCCGTCTGACTTGCCCCTACACTTCTCAGCAGAACGGCCGCGCCGAGCGCATTCTCCGCACTCTGAATGACTGCGTTCGCACGTTACTCTTTCACTCTAACGTGCCCGCTCGGTTTTGGCCGGATACCCTCGCTACTGCCACTCTCTTAGTTAACATTCGTCCGTGTCGCCCTCGGTGGAACTACGCCCCACACCACGTTCTCTTCGGCACACCACCATCCTATGATGGTCTCCGCATCTTCAGGTGTCTCCGTTATCCTAGCACCGCGTCCACCACGCCACACAAGCTCACACCACGATCCGTCCCATGCGTCTTCCTTGGCTACCCTCCTAACACCAAAGGTTACCGGTGCTATGATCCTGTCACTCATCATGTGTACACCTCGAGGCATGTGTACTTTGTCGAGACGGTGTTCCCTTTTTTTCAGGTTCCTCCGGCTTCGGCCCCTTCGGAACCGGCCCCCGTGCCCCCCTCGTGGAGCGATGCACGGTGGCAGGCCCCAGCACCCCCCGGCACGGCGCCCTATGCCACCACCACCTGGCTTCGTCACACCCTCCCCTGAGGTTGAGTCCGAGTGGGCCCCCGGGTCCCCGTCTCCCTCGTATGAGGTTGAGCCCGGCACCCCGCCCGCCCACCCTGCGACGGGCTCGACGTCACCCTCGCCCGTCGCCTCCTCTGCCGCCGCCGTGGCACTCGTCGGCCCTGCTGCTCCACCACTTGGCGTGACTACCCATGCCTGAGCAGGAGTGCTTCGGCCCAGCACGCGCTACTCCGCCGACGAGTATGTGTGAGCCGCCTCGACATCGACGCCATCACCCGTCCCCACCTCCGCTCGCGCCGCCCTTCGGGATCCCCACTGGCTAGCTACGATGCAGGAGGAGTTCAACGCCTTACAGCGCAACCGCACGTGGCAACTTGTTCCGCGACCCCACCATGCCAACATCATCTCTAGCAAGTGGGTGTTTCGCCACAAGACTCGCCCAGACGGTTCTCTCGAGCACTACAAGGCTTGATGGGTGGTTCGTGGTTTTCGGTAGCGCGCGGGTGTGGACTTCACCAATACCTTCGCCCCGGTTGTGAAACCGGGCATGATCCGCGCCGTCCTTCAGCTGGCCGTCTCGCGCACCTGGCCTGTGCATCAGTTGGACGTTTCCAACGCCTTCTTGCATGGTCATCTTGCCGAGCAGGTGTTCTGTGAGCAGCCTACTGGTTTCATCGACGCCAAGCACCCCGACTTTGTATGCTTGCTCTCCCGCTCTCTGTACGGGTTGAAGCAGGCGCCTCGGGCTTGGTACCAGCGTAGCGCAGCCTTCCTGCAGTCTCTGGGCTTTTGGTCCACTTGCTCCGATTCCTCACTCTTTGTGTATCATCAGGGAGCTGCACTGCATATCTGCTGCTCCATGTCGACAAGATCATCCTCATGACGTCCACCCCCGATCTCCTTCAGCGGCTGACTACTCGTCTTCGTGATGAGTTCGCCCTCAAGGACTTGGGGCCCCTGCACTACTTTCTTGGCATCGAGGTAATCCGTCGGGCTGACGCTTCTTTCTGCATCAACAGAAGTACGCCCACGAGCTCCTTGCGTGTGCCGGTATGCTTAACTGCAAGCCGGCGCCCACCCCCGTCGACACGAAGGCGGAGGTCTCTGCTCTAGAGGGGTCTCTCACGTCCGATGGAGCGTTTTATCGCTCTATTGTCGGTGCTTTATAGTACTTGACACTGACTCGCCCCGACCTGCAGTACGCTGTTCAGCAGGTGTGCCTCCATATGCACGCCCCACGTGACTCTCACTGGACTCTGGTGAAGCGTATTCTGCATTACGTACGTGGCACCATGTCCTTGGGACTCACCCTGACGGCCTCCACCTCCACCGACCTCGTGGCCTACTCGGATGCTGACTGGGTTGGCTGCCCTGACACGCGACACTCTACGTCAGGCTACTGCGTCTACCTTGGGCCCTCGTTGATCTCTTGGTCATCGAAGCGGCGGCCCACGGTCTCCCGCTCCAGCGCCGAGGCAGAGTATCGCGTCATGGCCAACGCAGTGGCCGAGTGCTCTTGGATACATCAGCTGCTCCAGGAGTTGCTTTGTGATGTTCACAAGGCCACTCTTGTCTACTGTGATAACGTCAGTGCGGTCTATCTCTCCGCCAACCCGGTGCACCATCGACGGATGAAGCATATTGAGCTCGATATTCACTTCGTGCGTGAGCAGGTTGCCCTTGGCCGTGTTCGGGTTCTCCACGTGCAGACGATGCAACAGTTTGCTGATGTGATGACTAAGGGATTACCTACTCCCGTCTTCGAGGAGTTTCGGTCTAGTCTCTGTGTCTCCGGT
>NC_041381.1:619248477-619289170 GCF_002162155.2 Triticum dicoccoides
GTTGAGTATGTATTTTGTACTGCACATGTATTGGAGTTGTGGCCCACCTCCTAGTCTTGTATAGTTGAGCTAGAGGCCTTCTCTTGTATTATATATGAGTGCACCAGCACCCCATTCAATACAACGATTATTGTATCGCAAAACATCTCTCTACACCTCTCATTGCAACACTTGAGGGCTCATCTCTTGCTATAACAGCCCAATCATCTGGTGTCGACCGTGGACAAAATATCCAGCTGAGAGACAGCTGTGCAGGGCCTCTGAGAGACCGAGATCTCCACCTGAGTTCACTCCCATTCCTAACCCTACCCGTTCCCGTGTGGCGCCACCGCGCCGCAACGGAGCGCCCCCATCGGCCGCCTCATGTTCACTCCAGCACATCCCCTCTCCCCACCACTACTGCCAGGGGCGTCGCGGGCAAAGCCTGTGTGCTGCAGCAGCAGCAATGACATTTCTCCTCGGCCAACAATTCCGTCAGGATGGCGGCGGTCCGTGATGGCCGGATCTACGACAGTGGTGCGGTGAGGCGGCGGCCAGGCAGGCAGCATAATTCGGCAACAGGTCTAGCGGTGGCGGCTTGGGCACCCGATCTGGGTCCAGATGGACTTCGATGGGCCGCACTTGCTGATGTCATGTACCGTCCCATCAAAGGCATGCTGCCATTGGGATCGACCGGCACCATGAGGACGACGGGGGCTTCGGCCCTGGGCGTGGTGGTTGTGGCCACCTTCTTCGCCGGAGATGGTCAGCCTAAGGCTGGGTGGTCGGATCTCCAGATCCATCATCTAGTTCTGACTGCGAGTTGGGGAGACAGAGTTGCCAGTGAAAACCGAGCCGATGGCATCGTCATGTAACTTCTGTCGACCCTATTGTGCTGCTTCGGGGCAAACCCTAGGACCTGGTCATCCAGATCAGACGATGGCGGTACTGCGGTGTCGTTCCTTTCTTGGGAGCATCGTTTGTGGAGCAGCGCTGGAAGAGAGTGGAGAAGCACTGGAAGACAGTGGCAAGAGGTGGAGCGGCTAAGTCTTGCACGGAGCTTCGGTGGAGATGTCAAGTCATGCCTGGGTGACAGGTGCTACGTTGTGTCATGCCTGGTCAGAAGGTGCTACGCATGATAGATCTTTTAGAGTCTTCGCGTCTGGATGAACGAGCGCAGGGAGGTGGCGCCGTTGGGCACTGTCACGGCGTCGACGGATGTCTGAAGTGGCAAGAATGATGTGTATCTCTATCCTGAAGATGGGTCAGCGGTCCGAGGATGATGGCGGCTTCTGGCTACTAAAACGTGTGCATTTGGTGCGCGCTTTAGGTTTGTTGCACCGACTGTTGGTTCCGATACGTTATGTGAAGGAAATATGCCCTAGAGTCAATAATACAATTCTTATTTTATATTTCCTTATATCATGATAAATGTTTATTATTGATGCTAGAATTGTATTAACCGGAAACTTGATACACGTGTGGATACATAGACAAAATATTGTTTCCCTAGTAAGCCTCTACTAGACTAGCTCGTTGATAAAAGATGTTTAAGTTTCCTAACCATAGAGACGTGTTTTCGTTTGATAAATAGGATCACATCATTAGGAGAATGATGTGATGGGTAAGACCCATTCGTTAGCTTAGCATTATGATCGTTCAGTTTTATTGCTATTGCTTTCTTCATGTCAAATACATATTCCTCCGACTATGAGATTATGAAACTCCCGGATACCGGAGGAATGCCTTATGTGCTATCAAACGTCACCATGTAACTGGATGATTATAAAGATGCTCTAGAGGTATCTATGAAGGTGGTTTTTGGGTTGACATAGATCGAGAGTAGGATTTGTCACTCCGAGTATCGGAGAGGTATCTCTAGGCCCTCTTGGTAATACACATCATTAGAAGCCTTGCAAGCAAAGTGACTAATGAGTTAGTTGCAGGATGATGTATTATGGAACGAGTAAAGAGACTTGCCGGTAACGAGATTGAACTAGGTATGAAGATACCGACGATCGAATCTCAGGCAAGTAACATACCGGTGACAAAGGGAATAACGTATGTTGTCATAACGGTTTGACCTATAAAGAACTTTGCAGAATATGCACTACAAGAAATATGTCAACTTGTGACCTTCTGTCAGTGACCCTCAAAGAATTGGTCATAAATCTACAACCATTTCAGACCAATTGGTCAAAAGTTGTTCGGGGGGCTCCAAACCCTAAACTATATCAACCATTTTGGTCAGAAAGGTCGTAATTTCCTTACACGAAATGGTCATAAAGCAGACAACACTGGTCCGCTGCCTTATTTCTAGCTGATCACGACCAATATAGATGGTCATAACCTTGTAGATTGCGGTGGATTGCTATGACTAGGCGCCACCTCATTAGTTTTGCCTATGTGTCATGTCCATGTGTCAATTTTTGCCCTAGGTTGTGAAGAAACCTATATTTCTGTCATTCCCAAAATTCCCAAAAAAATCTCATAGATTCTTTGGGTCATATCTTCGTGAAATATGTAAAAACATTTCCTTGCCTAGTCCAAAAATAATTCAAAAATATTCATTTTCCTATTCTGTTCACAACATCACTTTGTGAAGGAAGTGCTATTTATATATTCTTGATTGCCCTCAAAATTTTGGGCACTCTTTCCTATCTAAATCATTGCCTCATGACAAAATTCAGCTCCCTTTTCCCAGTAAATCTTCCTCGGCAAATTTCCAAAGTTTTTGGCCATCTAGAAGCATTGTAAAGGAAGTACCATTTTTATATATCCAAATGACATGAAATTTATACAGTTCCTTCATATGCCATAATTATCACCCTCCTCCAAATTGCATCTCAGTCAAATCATCTATGTGAGCCCAGGTTCAACTTATATTTTAGGGCCAGATTGGCACATTGCATATCAAGTGTTATCCAGACCCCTCCTATTACCCTCAAACTTTTTTGGGCACTCTTCCATACCAAAATCATTGCCACATGATAACATTCTGCTCCATTTTCCTGGTAAATGTTTCTCAGAAAATTTCCAAAGTTTCTATCTCGAGGGAAGCTTTGTGAAGTAAGTACTAGCTAGGCTTACCCAAATGATCTGAAAATTTACCAGGGCATGACCATACCTATGCAACTTACCTACACCAAATTTGAGCTCATTTCATTTATCCAATTTCTCTTGCTAATTTTCTCAAGTTTCTGTCCAGAGAAGAGCATTGTGAAGGAAGTACCACTTTGGCATGTCCAAATGGTATTAATTTTCTACAGTGCTTTCCTATCCCAAATAATCATCCTCCACCAAATTTCAGCTCAATCCATTCATTATTTTGAGCCCAGCTTCAACATTCATATTTTTGTCCAGTGTGGTACTTTGCAAAGCAAGTACCACCTAGGCTCTTCCTTTTGAGCTAAAAATTTTTGAAGACAGTCTTCTTAGTAGATGATCATCCTCAGCCAAAACTCACGCCCATTGGCCATGTGCATTTCCCATACCACAAATCAAAACTTGGCTGCTAATTCATGTTTGAACATAGTTTGGGCTTCTCATGAGAATCTTAGGTTGTAATTTTCTTCCTAGCACCTACCTGGGGAGTGCCCAACCCACTAGAGATGCCTAGGCTGCCCAGAGATAACACCACGGTCACGCGGTGACCACGCGGCGGGCATGCGAGTTTACGCGCTCTAGAGTTGTGGCCCTCGGCCACCGTCCAGACCTCGATGTATCGCCACCAAACCATGCATTTCTTCTTAAATAGATATTTATGTAATTAGAAATGATTTTTGGAAAAAATAAAGAGCAAACTATAAGGCAAGTGCAGTTCAAATTTGACTCATTTCCTATTGAATTGGCGGAATTTTATCTTTTTCATGAGAGGTGGATCAAATTTTTTACACCCAACCATTTTTTCAATTGTGCATTAAATATGGCCTAATATTTTATAAAATTGATTTGGTCCATTTTTGCAACAAATATATGGTAGGTCCTTCACACAAAAAACTCATTTTGTGCACTCAAAAAATGGAAAATCTATTTTTCGTCCAAAGAAAAGAAAAACTTTCTTAGAAACATTATTTGCCATTCCAATATGCACCCTTGTGCACAATATTAAATTATTTGAACAAATTATGCCATGAATATGGCCATAAGATTGATCATTTGGCCTGAAAGCCATGAATCTTCACACATGATAGCTCATTACTGAGAGCACTTTTTTTAAAGGATTGTTGTATTACAAGTTTATTATCTTTCCTGGTAACTTGGTCACATATAATGACATAATGCAAAGGTTTTCCAATTTTTTGATTTTTTTTTGATTTTTTTATGCCCGCTTCAAAATGCGGTCAAAACGGCGAGAATAATCGTTCCTAGCTAGTGGTTGGATCTTGAAAAACTTTTGGTGTTTCTCTTATTAAATAGATACTTATGTACCTAGAAATGAGCTCTGGAAAAAATAAAGAGCAAACTATAAGGCAACTGCAGTTCAAATTTGACCCGCTTCCTATTGAATTTGTCTTTTTCGCGAGAAGTGGATCAAAACTTTTGACACGCAACCATTTGGTCAACTATGCATTAAATATGGCCTAATATATTATAAAATTGATTTGGTACAATTTTTGCAACAAATATATGGTAGGTCCTTCACACAAAAAACTCATTTTGGGCACTAAAAAATGGAAAATCTATTTTTCGTCCAAATAAAATGAAAACTTTCTTAAGCAACATTGTTTGCCATTCCAAGATGCACCCTTGTGCACAATATGAGATCATCTAAACAAACTATGTCATGAATGTGGCCATAAGATTGATCATTTGATTTGAAAGTCATGATTCTACACACATGATAGTCTCATTTCTGAGAACACTTTTTAAAAAGAATTGTTGTATTACAAGTTTATTATTTTTTCTTGTAACTTAGTCACATATAGTGACACAATGCGAAGGTTTTCCAATTTTTTGATTTTTTTTGAATTTTTTATCCCCATTTCAAAATGCGGTCAAAATGACGGGCATGACCGTTCCTAGCTAGTGATTGAATCTTGGAAAATGTTTGGTGTTTCTATGATTAAATAGATACTTATGTACCTATAAATGATTTTTGGGAAAAATAAACAGCAAACTATAAGGCAACTGTAGTTGAAATTTGACCCGCTTTAGGTGGATCGGCGGAAATTTGTCTTTTTCACCAGAGGTGGATAAAATCTTTTTACACCAACCATTTGGTCAATTGTGCAATAAATATGGCCTAATATATTATAAAAATGATCTGGTCCAATTTTGCAACAAATATATGGTAGATCGTTCACAAAAAAACTCATTTTGGGCACTCGAAAGATGGAAAATTGATTTTAAATGAAAACTCACTTGGGCAACATTGTTTGCCATTTTAAGATGCACCCTTGTGCACAATATGAGATCATTTGAACAAACTATGCCATGAATGTGGCCATAAGATTGATCATTTGACTTGAAAGCCATGATTCTTCACACATGATAGCTCATTTCCAAGATCACTTTTTTAAAAGAATTGCCGTATTACTAGTTTATTGTTTTTTTGGTAACTTGGTCACATATAATGACACAATGTGAAGGTTTTCCATTTTTTTTAAAGTTATCCCAGTTTCAAAATGCGGTCAAAACGACGGGCATGACCATTCCTAGCTAGTGGTTGAATCTTGGAAAACTTTTGGTGTTTCTCTGATTTAATAGATACTTATGTACCTAGAAATGATTTTTGAAAAAAACAAAGAGCAAACTGTAAGGCAGTTGTAGTTCAAATTTGACCCGCTTCCAGCTAGATCGGCGAAAAATTGTCTTTTTCACCAGATTTGGATAAAATCTTTTGACACCCAACCATTTGGTCAATTATGCATCAAATATGTTCTAATATTTTAGTAAAATGATCTGGTCCAAACTTGCAATAAGTATTTGGACACTCGAAAAAATGGAAAATCAATTTTTCGTCCAGAGAAAATGAAAACTTGCTTAGGCAACATTGTTTGCCATTCCAAGACCATTGTGCACTATATGAGATCATTTGAACAAACTATGTAATGAATGTGGCCATAAGATTGATCATTTGGTTTGAAAGCCACGAATCTTCACACATGATAGCTCATTTCTGAGAACACTTTTTAAAAAGAATTGTCATATTATAAGTTTATTATTTTTTCTGGTAACTTGGTCACATATAATGACACAATGCGAAGGTTTTCCAATTTTTTTGATTTTTTATGCCCGTTTCAAAATGCGGTCAAAACGGTGGGCAAGACCGTTCCTAGCTAGTGGTTGAATCTTGGAAATTTTTTGATTTTTCTCTGATTAAATAGATATTTATGTACCTAGAATTGATTTTCGGAAAAATAAAGAGCATAGTATAAAGCAACTGTAGTTCAAATTTGACCCGCTTCTAGCTGGATCGGCAGGAATTTATCTTTTTCACGATAGGTGGATCGAAATTTTTTGACAGCCGACCAATTGGTCAATTGTGCATTAAACATGGCCCAATATTTCAGAAAATTGATTTGGTCCAATTTTGCAACAAATATATGGTAGACCCTTCACAAAAAAACTCATTGTGGGCACTTGAAAAATGAAAAATGAACTTTTAGTCAACCACGACAATTTTTTTAGTCAACTACAACCTATTTAGAAGGTTGTCGGTGTCAAAACCGGCAGATCTCGGGTAGGGGGTCCCGAACTGTGCGTCTAGGCGGATGGTAACAGGAGACAAGGGACATGATGTTTTTACCCAGGTTCGGGCCCTCTCGATGGAGGTAAAACCCTACTCCTGCTTGATTAATATTGATGATATGGGTAGTACAAGAGTAGATCTACCACAAGATTGGAGTGGCTAAACCCTAAAAGCTAGCCTCTGGTATGATTGTTGTTCTTCCTATGGACTAAAACTCTCCGGTTTATATAGACACCGGAGAGGGCTACGGTTACACAGAGTCGGTTACAATGGGAGGAGATGTTCATATCGTATCACCAAGCTTGCCTTCCACGCCAAGGAAAGTCCCATCCAGACACTGGACGGAGTCTTCAATCTTGTATCTTCATAGTCCGGGAGTCCGGCCAAAGGTCTTAGTCCGGCCATCCGGACACCCCCTAATCCGGGACTCCCTCAGTAGCCCCTGAACCAGGCTTCAATGACGACGAGTCTGGCGCACAAGTTGTCTTCGGCATTGCAATGCGGGTTCCTCCTCCGAATATTCCATAGAAGATGTTGAACACCAGGGTAGTGTCCGGCTCTGCAAAATAAGTTCCACATTCCACCACAGAGAGAATAATATTTGCATCAATCGGATCTGCTGACGTATTCCATAGCATGACGTCACGGCCAGGCCTTCATTCGAATCATTTTACCATCCCACCTCAGCGTGTTTAGCGAGGCGGTTTCCCTGGCACGTCTTGTCAAAGTAGAGATCGTGTCCCCTTATTCCGGGATTCTCATCAATACGGGCGTGGGTAACCCAACCGTGACTTAGGTATGACTCCCTAATTGAAAGCAAGTCTCAAACGGTTACGGGGAGGGCTCTTGGTATTTACCTTCTTTATAAAGGAACCAAGGCCCGGCTCCCTTCTTCTCAAACCAATCAAATCCGCCCCTCGCTTCGAGTTCCAACACCCAAAGCTCTAGTTTTAGGCGCTTCGGACTTTTGACGATGTCTGGCTCCGACCTTCAAGGCCGGTGGATGCCTTCCTCCATTACGGAAGAAGATGTGCGAAAGCTGAGAGATGCCAGGTATCTAACCAGAGAAATCTCGCATAGACTGCCTGCTCAAGGGCAAGCTATTCCCGCTCCCCAGCCCGGTGAAAGCGTGGTGTTCGCATCTCACTTCCTTCGGGGGCTAGGTTTCCCAATCGATCCCTTCGTGAGGGGGCTTATGTTTTACTACGGGCTGGAGTTCCACGACCTAGCTCCGGAGTCCATCCTCAAGATCTCATCATTCATTGTCGTGTGCGAGGCCTTCCTCCATATCACTCTTCACTTCTGATTGTGGCTAAAAACCTTCAAAGTGGAACCGAAAATGATCGAGGGGCAGCATGCTGAGTGCGGAGGAGCTATAATAAGCAAGATGGACGATGCTCCATGGCCCGAAGGCTCTTTTCAAGAGGAGCTCGGCTTATGGCAACGGGACTGGTTTTACATCACAGCCCCCAGGGGCACCACATGGGTGGCACCACCTACTTTTCGCTCGGGTCCCCCACCACGACTGGCGTCATGGGTTAATGAAGGACTTATCTGGGGGCCGCCCAAAGACGTGCCCTTGCTGCAGGGTCGTATTCGAGATCTCCTAGAAAGAGATATCAATTTGACCGTAGTGGCGCAAGTCATGGTGATTCGCCGCACACTGCCCTGCAAATGTCGACCTCTCCGCCTGTGGGAGTTCAATCCGGAGGGACCACGAGTCCTACAACATTTCATGGGAATGACACCCGTGGAGATGTACAAATTGTTCTTCGGATCACAAGCAAGGTGTTCGGATTTGTCCGAGGACGCAGGTCTGAGCTGCAATCGCCCGGATGCTAAAGTAAGTAGCCCCGTATTTGGACACACCATCCATATTTTTTATCAAAATTACCCTTTAGTAGAGTTGTCCTTTGAATAGGAGTGGATGGCAAAGGCAAAGCTTATCAGGTGTCAAGCCCCCCTGCTCGAGATCGTGTCGAATCCTATGCTGACCAGGATGCTGGAGGTCGCGCTTTCGGCGGAAAGCGAAGGGGGAAACCAAGGAGCTACCACCTCCGCGATGGAGGCTGTTAGGAAGGGAAGGATCGAAAATTCCCCCGACCAGGGAAAGAAAAGGACTGCCTCTGAAGACCCGGTGGTGATAACCTCAAAGCGGGGAAAGAAATCTTCGCTAGAGGGTTCGGCACCGGAGAACGCCCCGGCCGAATCGCCCCCTAAAGGGGACCCACTCTCCCCGGAGACGTAAGTGAAGGGAGGGGTTCCATAATGAATCACACTCCTGTTTTATTCCTGAGGAAAATAACCGAAACATTATCTTACAGTTCGGATCTCAACCCTTCTCAGCAAAGCTAATCTTCAGGCGATCTTCGTCCAGAGATGATAGAGAGCGAAACGCCTCCCCTTGTTGCACCGTCTCACGAGGCTGGCGACCCTGAGGTATTGTCCCGGAGGGTTTTTCCAAGTCCGGACCCTGGAAAAGGTCGTCAGGCTAGTCCGGCACCCTCTGGCGCGCCGTCGGAGGGGCTGAAGGATCTGCTTGGTAGGGCGTCCATCTCAGAAGAACACCGTATGTTGATGAATACGGTGATTGGAAGGATTTCATCCGCGGAAATCGAATTGTACGAGGCTGCCAGGAGTTTACTAACAGGCTTTGAGGTACGTAAAAAGGTGTACCTTTTGGTGGAGTCGCATATTAAATATGCCCTATATGAATAGTAGCCCCTGAGACTCTGTGTGTCGTCACGAGTGACGGCGCATAGAGGATCATAACCCCAGGTATAATATGTCGCCTATTCCATGAAGGTGCCGAGGCATTCGGTGGCTAGCCGGACTGATGAATCTGCCAAACTAAAGCGGCAACTTGACATAGCAGATGCCGACATCGCGCTTGTAAATAAGCGGCTAGACGAGGCTCAAGGTATGTTCAAAAGACACCCCGTGATAAGAGCTCGATGCTCGGGCCTTATATATATGTGCTTGATGTAGATGGTGCTGCTGCCGTGGAGAACCTTCGGGCGGAACTTGCCCGAGCCAAGGAGCAAGCAAGGAAAAGTGATGCGGCTGCCGTTAAAGCGGCTGAAGAGCTAAAAGCCAAACATGCTGCTCACTGCCAGAGCAAGAAGGTAATAGCCGAGATGGCCATAAAATTGAAGGATGCTACCGACCGCTGTAAATTTCTCGAACAAGAAGATAGGGCGGCTCATAAGGACCTTGAAAAGAGCACTGCCGAAGCCAAGGATACTCGCTCTGCAATGAGAGCGATGAAGGAGGAGCTGCGTCAGGCCGGAGATATCACGGCTGGAAAGCCTTATATGCTGCGGATGAAGTTCGGAGACCCCAAGTATGCTCCATTAGACCGGCAGTGGAGTGCGGAAAACGCTTATCTGGATTTGGCAGCAAGTGCGGCGGACGCGACCGAACACTTCAGCAGCCGAGGTGACCATGGATTGGAAGAGCTTTTTTGGTCGCTATACCACAATCTAGAATGACCACTGTCAGTATCCGACCGTTTGGCCGCCTGGGCGGAGCTGAACAGGTTATCCGGACTCGCCATGAGGTATGTTGCGAGTCATCTGTGGCCGGAGAAGCCGAAGCCGAAGAGTTATTTTGGCTTGGTGCAGCAGTTCCTTGGTTCGGTGCCGCATGCTGATGCAATGAAGAGGTCGACGTGCATAGAGGGCGCACAGATGGCTCTTGCCCGTGTCAAAACATACTGGGCAGATATGAAGGCCAGTATTGTTGCGTCCCGGGATTCGGACGAAAGCCGAGTACCTGCCAAGCGCTATTTTGAGGAAGTTCTTCTTGGCGCTCATGTAATAGAGTCGTAGTGCTCGAAGGATGTTGTGTTCGAATAGTTTATACTATTTGTAAAACGATTTTTTTTATGAAAAAAGCTTTTTATACTTGTGCTTGCAAGAATCATGATGCCTCCTGTGCGGCCGTTTAATGTATATATATTTGTATATAACCTGAAAGATGGCAGTTGTTGGCTTCAGCCCCCACGCATAGAATGCGGGGGTGTTCACAAAAAGGCGCCATTTCACACTTAATCCAACGTCTGGGTCCTACAAAGGAGGTGGTGGCGCGGCGAACTAGGAAAACGGACTATAATGCTTTATCACTTTCACTTAGGCATAGGAGTTTGACAGTGGGGCTACTGAATAGCCCCTAGGGGAACCGCGCTCACCCGAATTCGGGGCGCGAGTGTGCCTGACCGGGAAGCGGCCCTTCGTTAATGCGGAGGAATCCTAAAGATTCCGAAAGTCATCGAGTGGTTGACCAGTCTCTCGCTATATCATGACAGTCAACTTTCGGCTTTCTCTACTGTGGTGCTCACCTGGCCGAACCGGGGCACAATCATAGTAGTTCTCCTGGCGCCGTGTTAGCCGATATAATGGAACGTAAGGCAGCAAAACTCAGGAGCCGGGCAAATCCAACATTTGACCAAAGACATGATTCGGAGCTGATGCATATCGGGCCAAACTCGCGACGCCGAACACTCCCTAAGGTATTCGGTCTTTATGAGGATGGGCCGAAATAGAGCCCTTGGTAAAAAAGCCCCTAGTGTCCAGGTACGCGCAAAAATTCTGGCGTTGCCACCTGCCAAGACTCCAGCCTCCTCCTCGGTTATAGAGAAAACCGGGGGATGTTATCAACAAGAGACAGTAAAAAAAGTTTACGCAGGGTCTTAATCTGAAAAGAATCCTTGAAACGGGTCCGTGCTGCACGTCTGCGCCTGTGTCTCCGTTGTGCCGTATCCTGGATGGGCGTAGCACGATGTTCGTCTGCGAAAGAGAGGAACTTAGTAAAAAATAAGCGTGCGAGAAATCTATATTGAAATAAACAAAATATAGTTGGAGCAAGAGTTGAGCCGTATTGTCTCCGGGCGTGAGCATACGAAGCCCCTTGTACGGGGATATGCGGCTATTAAGCATGTTTACGCCAGACTCGTCGAGCCGTGTCCGGGATAGCAGGGCTGGATTTGTGGGCGGCTGTCCAGGCAACCGCACATTGCCCGTACTTTGGGGGTCAATTTATGTTCCCCTGTAATGAAATGATGCCCTTTGGGCTGGGCATTTTGAGCGTAAGGGATGCGTAATGCGGTATTGCGTTAAAGCGGGCGAAAGCTTCACGTCCCAGTAGCGCTTGATAGCGACTTACGAACGGGGCGATGTGGAATGTTAGCTTTTCGCTTCAGAAGTTGTCGGGTGATCCGAACGTGACTTCTAACGTAAGGGAACCCATACTTGGGGTATCCGGGCCTGGCGTGACTCCTTGAAAGGAAGTGTTGCCAAGGTGGATTATAACTGGGTTTACCCCGAGTTTGCGGACTGTGTCCTGATATAACAGGTTCAAGTCGCTGCCGCCGTCCATAAGGGCATTTGTAAATTGGAGTCTGTTAATAATTGGATTTACGACCAAGGTAGTCCAGCCTGCGTTCCGGTCTCCTCTGGAGTAATCCTGATGATCGAAGGTGATTGGTTGTAACAACCAGTGGGGTTGCTCCTCTGGGGCTGGCCGTACGGCGCGTGTCTTCGTAGGTGCCATTCTGCTCTTCCCTTTTGTCACATGAAGTAGATTTACTGTCTTGACTTCTTGTGGGAACTTCTTTTGTTCTTCGGTGTTCTGCTTGTGGGGTGCATCGTCATCTTCGCTTGGTGTATCAAGCCCCTTGTGTTCGGCGTTGAGTTTGCCGGACTGCTTAAAGACCCAACAATCTCTATGGGTATGGTTTGCAGGTCTCCCAGGAGTGCTGTGGATTTGACATATTTTGTCCAAGATTTTGTTGAGGTTGGATAGCTCGTCCCTATCGTCTTTGGGGGCGGCTGTTTCTGATTTTGCTGAGAGCTTTTGAATCCGGCGTTTACTGCCGTGCTCATCAGGTTGTTGTCCTTGATCCGCCGTGGTTCTTTGTTACGGCGCGGCTTCCCGTTCCCATCTCTGGGTTCGGACGTATTCGGGTCGCTGGTGCTTCTTCTTGCCAACCAGCTATCCTCTCCTGCACAAAAGCGGGTCATGAGGCTTGTTAACGCAGCCATTGTTCACGGTTTTTCTTGGCCGAGGTGTCTGGCGTGCCATTCATCTCGGACGCTATGTTTGAAAGCTGCTAGGGCCTCTGCGTCTGGACAGTCGACTATCTGATTCTTTTTGATAAGGAATCTGTTCCCAAGCTTCCGGGCTGACTCTCCGGGCTGCTGAGTTATATGACTCAGATCATCCGCATCCGGGGGTCGGACATAGGTCCCTTGAAAATTTGCCCGGAAAGCAACCTCAAGCACTTCCCAACATCCCATGGTGTTTTCGGGAAGGCTTTTAAGCCAATGCCATGCTGGCCCTTTGAGCTTAAGGGGTAAGTATTTTATGGCGTGGAGGTCATCTCCTCTGACCATGTGTATGTGGAGGATGTAGTCCTCGATCCAGATTCCAGGGTTTGTTGTTCCGTCGTATGCTTCTATGTTCACGGGCTTGAATCCGGATGGAAATTCATGGTCCAGCACCTCATCGGTAAAACATAGGGGGTGTGCGGCGCCCCTGTATTTAGGCGTGCCGCGATGTTCGGGTATGTTTTGCATTGCATCGCTCACTGGAGCTTGCTTTCTTGGCCTGTAGATGGATCTGGTTGGGCCAGTTTTTTGATGCGAATTCTTGGACGGATCACGCGCCATATTGAGTGCAGCGTCCTTTGATGTGTGAGATTGATCGTAGGGTCGTCTATCTGACCTTGTGGCTTGCTTATTTTTTGACTGTGGGGGCTTTATGGCCTCTTCATCAAATTCCGGTAGTAGTTTCCACTTCGGATAGCTCTTTGTGTGACGACTGTTGCCGTACTTGTGTGCGGTATTGAGTACTTTGCCCCATCTGATCCTGAGTGCGTTTTCCGCTGTTTTGAGCCTCCGCTTCTGCTTTTTCAGGCTACGTGCAGTGGCAACGAGCCTTTGGTGGAGGTTTTGATGTTCCAACAATTTGTCCGGCGTGAGGTCGTCCGGGCTATTATCTTTCCCGGGGATTGGTTGTTCGGATTGTCCGCCCTGTTTGGACGGATGCTCGACAGCATGTTCGTCTTCCGTTGATTCACCCTGCTCTATGGCTGGGTCTTTGTCGAGATGGGGCTTGGCCATGCGCTTACGCCGCCGCTTTGATTGTTTTTCGAGGGAGCAATCCCTGGCCGCATCCTTTTGATCCTCGTTGTCGTTTCTGTTAGGTTTGTCCACCATGTATACATCGTATGATGAGGTGGCTTTCCGGCGCCCTATAGGTGCTGGTTCCTGATCGTCTCCTTTATCGGCGTCCATACCGTCGATATCTTCGGAGTCGAAATCGAGCATGTCAGTTAGATCGTCGACAGTGGCTACCAAGTGGGTGGTGGGTGGGGTTTGAATTTCTTCGTCGTCCGCATCCCAACCACCCCGACCATAGTCCGGCCACGGTTCTCTCGACAAAGAGAGAGACTTTAGTGAATTTAGAATATCACCAAAGGGCGAGTGCTGAAGGACGTCCGAGGCGGTGAACTCCGTGATCGGAGCCCAATCAGGCTCGATCGGAAGAGGTGCGGGATATATGGAGTCCGGCACCTTGGAGTCACGGGCCCTGCGAAGGGCTAGGCTGGTATCCAGCTCTATCATCATAGAGGTTGCGGCTTCCGAGGCGGCGTCCAACCGTCCATCCCCGACTAGCGCAGTGGGCTCCGAGCTAATGGTCGGAGCAGACACCTGAGCGACGCTTTGGGCGTTGTCCGGCGGCAGAGCTAAATCATGCCCATCGTGACAGTGCGGCGCGCCCGGTTGTGGCTCGAATCCGTCGAAGATCAAGTCCCTGCGGATGTCGGCCGTGTAGTTTAAGCTTCCAAACCTAACCTGATGGCCAGGGGCGTAGCTTTCGATCTGCTCCAGATGGCCAAAGGAGTTGGCCCGCAGTGCGAAGCCGCCGAATAAGAAGATCTGTCCGGGGAGAAAAGTCTCATCCTGGACCGCGTCGCGATTGACGAGCGAAGAAGCCATCGGGCCTAAAGGCGACGACACAGAGGAACTCTCAATGAAAGCACCAATGTCGGTGTCAAAACTGGCGGATCTCAGGTAGGGGGTCCCGAACTGTGCGTCTAGGCGGATGGTAACAGGAGACAAGGGACACGATGTTTTTACCCAGGTTCGGGCCCTCTCGATGGAGGTATAACCCTACTCCTGCTTGATTAATATTGATGATATGGGTAGTACAAGAGTAGATCTACCACGAGATCGGAGTGGCTAAACCCTAAAAGCTAGCCTATGGTATGATTGTTGTTCTTCCTATGGACTAAAACTCTCTGGTTTATATAGACACCGGAGAGGGCTAGGGTTACACAGAGTCGGTTACAATGGGAGGAGATCTTCATATCGTATCACCAAGCTTGCCTTCCACGCCAAGGAAAGTCCCATCCGGACACGGAACGGAGTCTTCAATCTTGTACCTTCATAGTCCGGGAGTCCGGCCAAAGGTCTTAGTCCGGCCATCCGGACACCCCTAATCCGGGACTCCCTCAAAGGTCATAACATTGTTCGTGTGTACTGCATTTTGGTTGGTCCGTTGGTGCTTCACATGGATCGTGAATGGAACACCGTCGGATGCTCGCAAATCTAATGGTAGTCCTCACCCCAAGCCCACCTAAGCCAAAACGCTCATCCCCATCGCTCAAACCGTAACTCCTATCCCCTCTCATCCTCTCCTATCCCGATTCAGATCGTCCCTCCCTTCCGCCGCCGCCACCTCCCCCAGCCCCAACCCAGCGACCCCGGCCCCGAACTCAGCAACCTCCACCATGTCCATAGCGACCACCGCCCTCCTCCGGCTCGCACCGCTGCGGCCGCATCCCCGGCTCCTCACCCTGAGCTCTAGCAAGCCCGCCCTCCCCGCGCCCCTCAGTAGCGGCCGTCGTGCCCTGCGACTCATGAGGGACGCCGGCGACGAGCTCTGCAGCGCCTCCGACGACCGCGCCCAGAGCGCGAGCAGCGCAGTTCCGAGCACATGACGCCACGCTCCGCCGCAGATCCTTCACCGCCCGTCGCTCCTCCGGGCTCTGCACCTTGCTGACTTCCCCCTTCGTCATGGCTTCTCATCAACGCTAGAGACAACCACGTCCTCGATGGTTGATGATGGAATCTACCCCTCCAAGTTGCCCGGACGCCTCCCCAACTCTCCCTCCTCCCCCACAAGGCTGCTCCCGTCCTAGCGGCGTGCCTCGGCCCCGCAGCGACGGACCAGCCCAGGTAGGTGCCCCTCATCCCCGCTTGTTTTTCCCCTCCGATCCTGTCGATCCGTAGGAGGCTGTAGCTGACCCCCTCTCTCACCTCACCTTGTGGATGCAGATCCGTCGAGGGATACACCATCGCCGGCCACCGCTCCTTCGTGCCTTCCTGTTACTGAGGTCCTCCCTCGTTTCCACTCGCGTAATTCGTCGAGGAAGTCACATGTTGCTCTGTTCTGACGAACGGTTTTATTTTTGTGCAGGTTGGGGAGCAGGATCAGGCGCTGGGGTTCAAGTGGGCACTGCTGCTGCGCGCCTTCATCAGCATCTTCTCCTGGCACAAGGAGACCATCAACATCTGGACGCACCTTCTCGCCTTCTTCTTGTTCTTGGGAATTTTAAAGTAGCATTTCTCATGACTCTGTGAGTAACTGTTCTTTCTTTTGACCTTTGATGGACATCTCATTCTGGTGTGCTCCCTTGTGGATCGGTAGGAAGCTGCTACACATTTTTTTGGGGGTCTAAATACGATATGAGTACGTTAAAATTCCCTTGTTGAGCATCGTTCATTCTCGTACAGCGAAACTTGCCTTACTAGGTGGTTAGGTGTGATTAATTAGCACCATTTGTAGCACTCACGAAGTTATATCTTCAGTTATGAACTTCCATTTGCTCATGAAATTCAGTTACCATCCGTCTATGCAAATCTTATACACAAGAAAGGCATAAACCTTATGTATCTTTGCAAGCATTTACCTGTAAGATGTTGCTTATATCTGGATTTACTTATGTGTGTTGAATTAGTAAGGTGGTATGACATGAGGACTCAGGCTTGGTCAACATTCCTGTAGGTTTAGGTATCTCAGAAGAAATGGTACTCTAAAAATAACCTACATTCCTACAAGCCTATGCCATTTTTATTTCCCAAAATGCCTTTTCACTTTCCTGTGATAATAATTAATAGCAACAAAATAGTTGTTATAATAGAGCCATTGCGGTAGTAAAAACTGGCATGTAGGTTATTTTTATGAGATTTTGCACTGAAAAGTTGGCACTATGTCCTACCCTCATAAGTGTCTTTGATTAATATGAGGTGAGAATGAAATGATCTGTTAGATGTGAATTCCTGCGGTCTGGCAGGCAGGTCCACATGTCTTGGAGATTCAATTCAATTGCTTCAGTACTACTAGAGTGCTACTAGCTTCTGTTGCCTTGGCTGTCTGCTATCTACGAGTAGATGATTCAGACTTAATTTCGGTGTTGTGTAGGTCATATGGTTCCGGTTGCTTTTACTTGACAAACCTTGTTGCCTACCTAATCTGCAACATTTACGGTGCCATGACAAGAAATATACACATGTTAATTTCAACCACGACAAACTTCATTTATTTATACTGTGTAATGCTGAGGTTCCTTGTGAATTTTGTGTCTTGATCTGGTTTGCGTTGGTCGAATCGCAGATTGGCAAGGCTGATGGTGAGAAGTGGAAGTACCTAGGTGATGCTGTTCTGTGGAATATGCCCAGCCACGTGGAAGCAACTACTCTAATTCAAGGCCTCCCTCTACATCTCCCTGTTTTGATTTCCTAGGCTTAGTCCCTGATTTCTGCTGCTTCAAAACTAATTTCATTGTTTGCTAATTAAGTTGCTTGCTTGATGCCCCAAAAATTTAGTGCAGTTTTTTTACCAATTGGTTTGGTTGGATTTCTCCCAAGTTAACTGTAGTTGTTACAAAAAAGATGGCTATTATCCAATTGGTTCAGTAGAACAAAAGTAGATGGCTAATGATACGTCTCCAACGTATCTATATTTTTTTATTGTTCCATGCTATTATATTACCCGTTTTGGATGTTTATGGGCTTTACTTTACACTTTTATATCATTTTTGGGACTAACCTACTAACCGGACTAACCTACTCGAGTGTCAACCGACCTACCCCCTTTGCCTATATATACTCCCATACCCTGAAAACATCCTGGGGCACCACGAAAACCTAATTCCATCGCCACAACCTTCTGTATCCGTGAGATCCCATCTTGGAGCCTTCGTCGGCGCTCCGTCGGAGGGGGAATCAACCATGGAGGGCCTCTGCATCATCTCCAAGGCCTCTCCAATGAGTTGTGAGTAGTTTACCACAGACATTCGGGTCCATAGTTATTAGCTAGATGGCTTCTTCTCTCTCTTTGAATCTCAATACAAAGTTCTCCTCGATCTTCTTGGAGATCTATACGATGTAACTCTTATTGCGGTGTGTTTGTCGAGATCCGATGAATTGTGGGTTTATGATCAAGTTTATCTATGAGAAATATTTGAATCTCCTCTAAATTCTTTTATGTGTGATTAAGTTATCCTTGCAAGTCTCTTCGAATTATCAGTTTGGTTTGGCCTACTAGATTGATCTTTCTCGCAATGGGAGAAGTGCTTAGCTTTGTGTTCAATCTTGCAGTGTCCTTTCCCAGTGATAGCAGGGGCAGCAAGGGACATTTTGTATTGTTGCCATCGAGGATAAAAAGATGGGGTTTATATCATATTGCATGAGTTTATCCCTCTACATCATGTCATCTTTCCTAATGCATTACTCTGTTCTTCATGAACTTAATACTCTAGATGCAGGCAGGAGTCAGTCGATGTGTGGAGTAATAGTAGTAGATGCAGAATCGTTTCGATCTACTTTTCACGGACGTGATGCCTATATACATGATCATGCCTAGATTATCTCATAACTATGCACTTTTCTATTAATTGGTCGACAGTAATTTGTTCACCCACCATAATACTTATGCTACCTTGAGAGAAGCCACTAGTGAAACCTATGGCCCCCGGGTCTATCTTTTATCATATAAGTTTTTCATCTATCTTTTATTTGCATCTTTTACTTTCCAATTTATATCATAAAAATACCAAAAATATTTATCTTATCATATTATCTCTATCAGATCTCACTTTCGCAAGTTACCGTGAAGGGATTGACAACCCCTTCATTGCGTTGGCTGCGAGGTTCTTGTTTGTTTGTGTAGGTGCGTGGGACTTTTGAGGAGCCTCCTACTGGATTGATACCTTGGTTCTCAAAACTGAGGGAAATACATACGCTACTTTGCTGCATCACCTTTTCCTCTTCAAGGAAAACCTACGCAGTGCTCAAGAGGTAGCAAGAAGGATTTCTGGCGCCGTTGCCGAGGAGGTCTTCGCTCAAGTCAAGACATACCAAGTACCCATCACAAACTCATCTCCCTCGCATTACATTATTTGCCATTTGCCTCTCGTTTTCCTCTCCCCCACTTCATCCTTGCCGTTTTATTCTCCCTCTCTTTCCCGTTCTTCTCTCTCTTTCGCTTTCCTTTTTGCGTGCTTGTGTGTTGGATTGTTTGTCACGATGGCGCAGGATAATACCAAATTGTGTGACTTTTCCAATACCAATAATAATGATTTCCTTAGAACTCCGATTGCTCCTCTTAATGATGTTGAATCTTGTGAAATCAATGCTGCTTTGTTGAATCTTGTTATGAAAGGTCAATTGTCCGGCCTTCCTAGTGTAGATGCCGCTAGTCATCTAAACAACTTTGTTGATTTGTGTGATATGCAAAAGAAGAAAGATACGGATAATGATATTGTTAAATTGAAGTTATTTCCATTTTCACTTAGAGATCGTGCTAAAACTTGGTTTTCGTGTTTGCCTAAGAATAGTGTTGATTCATGGAATAAGTGCAAAGATGCTTTTATCTCTAAGTATTTTCTTCCCGCTAAGATCATCTCTCTTAGGAACGATATTATGAATTTTAAACAACTTGATCATGAGCATGTTGCCCAATCTTGGGAAAGAATGAAATTAATGATTCGCAATTGCCCTACTCATGGTTTGAACTTATGGATGATCATACAAAAAATTTATGCCGGATTGAATTTTGCTTCTAGAAATCTTTTAGATTCGGCCACGGGAGGCACTTTTATGGAAATCACCTTAGGAGAAGCTACTAAACTCCTTGATAACATTATGGCTAATTATTCTCAATGGCACACCAAAAGATCTACTAGTAAAAAAGTGCATGCTATAGAAGAATTAATGTTTTGAGTGGAAAGATGGATGAACTTATGAAATTATTTGCTACTAAGAGTGCTCCTATTGAATCTAATGATATGCCTTTGTCTACTTTCCTCGATGAATCTATGGATGTGAATTTTGTTGGTAGGAATAATTTTGGTAACAATGCTTACAGAGGAAACTTTAATCCTAGACTGTTTCCTAGTAATTCATCTAATAATTTTGGTAATTCCTACAACAACTCTTATGGAAATTTTAATAAGGTGCCCTCTGATTTTCAGAATATCGTTAAGGAATTTATGGTCTCTCAAAAGAATTTTAATGCTTTGCTTGAAGAAAAATTGCTTAAAGTTGATGAATTGGCTAGGAACATTGATAGACTTTCGCTTGATGTTGATTCTTTGAAACTTAGATCTATTCCACCTAAGCATGATATCAATGAGTCTCTCAAAGCCATGAGAATTTCCATTGATGAGTGCAAAGAAAGAACCGCTAGATTGCGTGCTAAGAAAGATTGCTTTGTAAAAGCGTGTTCTTCTAGTCTCCATGAAAATAATGATGAAGATATAAAAGTTATTGATGTATCCCCTATTAAATCTTTTTTTGCAATATGAATCTTGATAATGATGGGACTGGAGATGAGTCAACTTTAGTTAAAAGGCGTCCCAATAATTCGGAGTTTTTAGATCTTGATGCTCGATTTGGTAAAAGTGGGATTGGAGAGGTTAAGACTTTAAATAGCATTGAACCCACTATTATGGATTTCAAGGAATTTAATTATGATAATTTTTCTTTAATAGATTGTATTTCCTTGTTGCGATCCGTGTTGAATTCTCCTCATGATTATAGTCAAAATAAAGCTTTTACCAAACATATTGTTGATGCCTTGATGCAATCTTATGAGGAAAAACTTGAGTTGGAAGTTTCTATACCTAAAAATCTTTATGATGAGTGGGAACCTACTATAAAGATTAACATTAAAGATCATGATTTCTATGCCTTGTGTGATTTGGGTGCTAGTGTTTCCACGATTCCGAAAACTTTATGTGATATTCTAGGTTTCCATGATTTTGATGATTGCTCTTTAAACTTGCACCTTGCGGATTCCAACATTAAGAAACCTATGGGAAGGATCAACGATGTTCTTATTATTGCAAATAGGAATTATGTGCCCGTAGATTTTATCATTCTTGATATAGATTGCAATCTTTCATGTCCTATTATTCTTGGTAGACCTTTGCTTAGAACGATTGGTGCAATTATTGATATGAAGGAAGGGAATATTAGATTCCAATTTACATTAAGGAAAGGCACGGAACTCTTTCCAAGAAATAAAGTTAAATTACCTTATGAATCTATCATGCAAGCTACTTATGAATTGAATGCCAAAGATGGCACTACATAGATCTATTCTCGCTTTTATGGCTAGCTAGGGGCGTTAAACGATAGCGCTAGTTGGGAGGCAACCCAATTTTATTTTTATTCCTTGCTTTTTTCTTCTTTTTAGTAATAAATATTTCATCTAGATTCTTTTTAGATGTGTTTTCATGTTTTAATTAGTGTTTGTGCCAAGTAGAACCTATAGGATAACCTACGGTGATAGTTAATTTGATTCTGCTGAAAAACAAAAACTTTTGCACGCACGAAAATAATTTTAGTAAATCACAGGAACGTGATTTTGAGTTGATTCTTTTTTATGTAGATCAATATACAAAGTTACCATTACTTACTATTTTGGTAGTATTTTTAGAGTTCCAGAAGTATTCGAAAGTTACAGATTGCTATAGACTGTTCTGTTTTTGACAGATTCTGATTTTCGTGTGTTGTTTGCTTATTTTGATGCATCTATGGCTAGTATCGGGGGTATGAACCATAGAGAAGTTGGAATACAGTAGGTTTAACACCAATATAAATAAATAATTATTTCATTTCAGTACCTTATGTGGTGGTTTTTCTTTCTTGCACTAACGGAGCTTATGAGATTTCCTGTTGAGTTTGTGTTGTGAAGTTTTCAAGTTTTGGGTAAAGATTTGATGGCTGTGGAATAAGGAGTGGCAAGAGCCTAAGCTTTGGGATGACCATGGCACCCCAAGATATTCAAGGATAACCAAAATCCTAAGCTTGGGGATGCCCCGGAAGGCATCCCCTCTTTCGTCTTCGTCTATCAGTAACTTAACTTGGAGCTATATCTTTATTCGCCACATGATATGTGTTTTGCTTGGAGCATCTTGTATTATATTAGTCTTTGCTTTTTAGATTTCCACAATCATCCTTGCTGTATGATAACCCACAATTATAGGGGATCGCAACAGCTTTCGAGGGTAGAGTATTCAACCCAAATTTATTGATTCGACACAAGGGGAGCCAAAGAATATTCTCAAGTATTAGCAGTTGAGTTGTCAATTCAACCAAACCTGGATAACTCAGTATCTGCCGCAAAGTATTTAGTAGCAAAGTAGTATGATAGTAATGGTAACAGTGGCAAAAGTAAAGATAGCAGTATTGTAGTGATTATAACAGTAGCAACGTAAAAGTAAATAAACGAAGCACAATATGTGAAAAGCTCGTAGGCATTGGATCAGTGATAAGTAATTATGTCGGATGCGATTCCTCATGTAATAGTTATAACATAGGTTGACACAGAACTAGATCTAGTTCATCAATGTAATGTAGGCATGTATTCCGAATATAGCCATACGTGCTTATGGAAAAGAACTTGCATGACATCTTTTGTCCTACTCTCCCGTGGCAGCGGGGTCCTAGTGGAAACTAAGGGATATTAAGGCCTCCTTTTAATAGAGTACCGAACAAAATCATTAACACATAGTGAATACATGAACACGTCAAACTATGGTCATCACCGAGAAGTATCCCGATTATTGTCACTTCGGGGTTGTCGGATCATAACACATAATAGGTGACTATAGACTTGCAAGATAGGATCAAGAACTCACATATATTCATGAAAACATAATAGGTTCAGATGTGAAATCATGGCACTCGGGCCCTAGTGACAAGCATTAAGCATAGCAAAGTCATAGCAACATCAATCTCAGAACATAGTGGATACTAGGGATCAAACCCTAACAAAACTAACTCGATTACATGGTAAATCTCATCCAACCCATCACCGTCCAGCAAGCCTATGATGGAATTACTCACGCATGGCAGTGAGCATCATGAAATTGGTGATGGAGGTGGTTGATGATGCCGACGGCGATAAATCCCCCTCTCCGGAGCCTCGAACAGACTCCAGATCAGCCCTCGAGAGAGAGATTAGGGCTTGGCGGTGGCTCCGTGTCGTAAAACGCGATGAAACTTCCTCCCTGATTTTTTTCTCTCCGTGAAACGGAATATATGGAGTTGGAGTTGAGGTCGGTGGAGCATCAGGGGGGCCCACGAGACAGGGGGCGCGCCTAGGAGGAGGGGGCGCGCCCCCACCCTCGTGGACAGGGTGTGGGCCCCCTGGCCTTGATTCTTTGCCAGTATTTTTTATATTTTCCAAAAGTTATCTCCGTGGATTTTCAGGTCATTCCGAGAACTTCTGTTTTCTGCATAATAAACAACACCATGGCAGTTCTGCTGCAAACAGCGTCAGTCCGGGTTAGTTTCATTCAAATCATGCAAGTTAGAGTCGAAAACAAGGGCAAAAGTGTTTGTAAAAGTAGATACGTTGGAGACATATCAACTCCCCAAGCTTAAACCTTTGCTTGTCCTCAAGCAATTCAGTTGATAAACTGAAAGTGATAAAGAAAAACTTTTACAAACTCTGTTTGCTCTTGTTATTGTTGTAAATATGTAAAGCCAGCATTCAAGTTTTCAGCAAAGATTATGAACTAAGCATATTCACAATAACACTTAGGTCTCATGTTTACTCATATCAATGGCATAATCGACTAGCGAGCAATAATAATAAAACTCAAATGACAACACTTTCTCAAAACAATTATAATATGATATAACAAGATGGTATCTCGCTAGCCCTTTCTGAGACTACAAAACATAAATGCAGAGCACCTTTAAAGATCAATGACTGACTAAACATTATAATTCATGGTAAAAGAGATCCAGTCAAGTCATGCCCAATATAAACTAACAGTAATGCATGCAAATGACAGTGTGCTCTCCAGCGGGTGCTTTTTAATAAGAGGGTGATGACTCAACATAAAAGTAAATAGATAGGCCCTTCTCAGAGGGAAGCAGGGATTTGTAGAGGTGCGAGAGCTCAATTTTAAAATAGAGATGAATAACATTTTGAGCGGTATACTTTCACTGTCAATGCAACAACTATGAGATCTCGATATCTTCCATGCTACATACATTATAGGCGGTTCCCAAACAGAATGGTAAAGTTTATACTCCCCCACCACCAACAAGCATCAATCCATGGCTTGCTCGAAACAACAAGTGCCTCCAACTAGCAACAACCCTGGGGGAGTTTTGTTTTAATGTTTTTGATTTTCTTTGATATTTTTTATCATGGGACTGGGCATCCCGGTTACTAGCCATTTTCTCGTGGATGAGGAGCGGAGTCCACTCCTCTTGAGAATAACCCACCTAGCATGGAAGATGAAGACAACCCTAGCTGAAACATGAGCTGCTCGAGCATACAAAACAGAATTTTATTTGAAGGTTTGGAGTTTGGCACATACAAATTTACTTGGAACGGCAGGTAGATACCGCATATAGGAAGGTATGGTGGACTCATATGGAATAACTTTGGGGTTTAAGGAATTTGGATGCACAAGCAGTATTCTTGCTTAGTACAGGTGAAGGCTAGCAAAAGACTGGGAAGCGACCAACTGAGAGAGCGACAACAGTCATGAACATGCATTAAAATTAATTTACACCAAGTGCAAGCATGAGTAGGATATAATCCACCATGAACATAAATATCGTGAAGGCTATGTTGATTTTGTTTCAACTACATGCGTGAACATGTGCCAAGTCGAGTCACTCAATTCATTCAAAAGAGGATACGATCCCATCATACCACATCAAAATCATTTTAATAGCATGTTGGCACGCAAAGTAAACCATTATAAGCTCCTAGCTAATTAAGCATGGTATAAGCAACTATAATCTCTAAATGTCATTGCAAACATGTTTATTCATAATAAGCTGATTCAGGAATGATGAACTCATCATATTTACAAAAACAAGAGAGGTCGAGTTCATACCAGCTTCTCTCATCTCAATCAGTCCATCATATATCGTCATTATTGCCTTTCACTTGCACAACCGAATGGTGTTTATAATAATAATAATAATGCACGTGCATTGGACTAAGCTAGAATCTGCAAGCATTCAATTCAAGAGAGAAGACAAGGTAATATGGGCTCTAAATTAAATCAACAATCATGCATATGAGAGCCACTAAGCATTTTCAATATGGTCTTCTACTCTTGACCCCCAAAGGAAAGAAAACAAACTATTTACACGGAAACCTCCCAACAAGTAAAATAGGAACAAGAAATCTTTTTGGGTTTTAATTTTAATTACTACTACAAGCATGGAAATTAAACTAACTAATTTTTTTGGTTTTTCATAAGGTTTATCAAACGCACAAGAAGAAAACTAGAAAAAGGAAATTTAAACTAGCATGAATAATACAATGAAAGAGTATGAGCACTGACAAGTAGAATAGTGTGTGAACATGAATGTAAAGTCGGTGAGAAATACGTACTCCCCCAAGCGTAGGCTTTTAGCCTAAGTTGGTCTAATGCCAAGGATAGCCTGGCTGATATCCGAAGTTATAACTGGGGTCGTACTGAGATGCAACAGCCAATGCCTCCTGAGCTGCGGCATGTTAGCGAGCTGCCTCCGCTCTACCCTCGTGTTCGGCTGCCTCCTCCTTGGTGACAACATATCTTCGTTTTGCCTGGTAATAAAAAAGGGAAGGAGCAGGAAGACTAACATGGACATCGGGACGTCTGTCAAAGATTAGTCGATACTGGAGGAATTGTTCATTCCTCACAAGAAAACGATGACATGCCATAGCGTCAAAACCTAAATAAGCGGCAGGCAACTCTAAATCACCCTCATGTGGAGGTATACCAAGATAATTAGCAACACAGGTCGCATAAATTCCTCCAAAAATCTCCAGATATACCATTATTATGCAACCTACGTGCAACTATTGCCCCCAAGTTGTAATCTTTATTACCTAATACAACACTCTTGAGGACAAAAAGATCCGGGACGCACATGTGACATGCTTCATCTTTACCATTAATGCATCTACCGATGAAGAGAAAAAATAATGCATAGCAGGAAAATGAATGCTCCCTATGGTAGCTTGTGCTATATCCCTAGATTCTCCCACAGTGATACTAGCAAGAAAGTCTTTATATTCAGATTTGCAGGGTTCATTAACATTGCCCCACTGTGGGAGTTTGCAAGCAGTTGTAAAATCTTCTAAATCCATGGTATAAGATTGATCATAATTATCAAACAGGACACTTTGAGAATTACGCGAAGATGAAAATTTAAACCTTCTCATGAATGAATCAGTTAGTTAGTAGTATTGAGGGCACTTATCTTGCATGAAGTCCTCAAGATCGGCATTACATACATATGTATCAAATTCATCCTTAGTGCCTGCATTGACCATAAACTCTTCTGATGACCATTCACAAGACCGCACTTCAGCTTCCCTTGGTGGTTCATCATATTTCTCATGCATAGCACGTCTAGGTCCTTTCTTTGTTGAGGAACTACCTTGGTACATTTTCCTGGACATATTTCTTCCTCTGAAAAATTTCTGAAATTTTTAGTAACTTCAAAATAAAAGTAAATCAAACTGAACAAGATTGATAGCAACTACTCCCATAAGTGCCTAGAGCCTATATCATGAATTAGAATTACTTGGGACCTCATAAATTTGATGTGCAAGCTAAAGAATAGGGTCACCTATGCAGCAAAAATTTGCAATGAATAAAGCACTAGAACAAAAACTAATTGGACCAATGGAGGAGTCACATACCAAGCAACAATCTCCCAAAGCAGTTTTGTGAATGGAGCTTTGAGCAAGGAGATCGAAAATTGCAGCAAAATGAGCTAGAACTCGTGCTTGAGCTGGATGGGGATTTTTTGGAATGAAAACAGAGTGTGTGGGTGCAGGAATAAGTGGAGGGGGTCCACCATGGGCCCACAAGACAGGGGCGCGCCCAGGGGGTATGGGCGCGCCCTGGACCCTCGTGGCCAGGTGCTTGCCTCCCCTGTTGTGTTCTTAGTGCCTAAAATCCTCAAATATTCCATAAAAAATCATACTAAATTTGCAGGGCATTTGGAGCACTTTTATTTTCGAGATATTTTTTTATTCCATGGATAATTCAGAAAACAGACATATAATACTATTTTTGCTTTATTTATTCTAAATAATAGAAAGTAAAAAGAGAGTATAGAAGGTTGTGCCTTCTAGTTTCATCCATCTCGTGATCATCAAAATGAATCCACTAACAAGGTTGATCAAGTCTTGTTAACAAACTCATTCCGAATAACACGGACCCGGAGAAATTTCGAATAACACTAGGTTACCTCAACTGGGATATGAACACCCCCAACAATAAGAATATCATACTTTTTCTTAATAGTAGGAAGAGGAAATTCAAAACCTCCAATAATAATAGTTGGACTGTTTCCAATTGAATTGATGCTATGAACTTGAGGTTGTTTCCTTGGAAAGTGTACTGTATGCTCATTACCATTAACATGAGAAGTGGCATTGCCTTTGTTGCAATCAATAACATCCCCTGCAGTATTCAAAAAGGGTCTACCAAGGATAATCAACATACTATCGTCCTCGGGAATATCAACAATAACAAAGTCCGTTAAGATAGTGACATTTGCAACCACAACAGGCACATCCTCACAAATACCGACAGGTATAGAAGTTGATTTATCAACCATTTGCAAAGATATTTTAGTAGGTGTCAACTTATTCAATTCAAGTCTACGATATAAAGAGAGAGGCATAACACTAACACCGGCTCCAAGATCACATAAAGCAGTTTTAACATAATTTTTTTTAATGGAGCATGGTATAGTTGGTACCCCTGGATTTCCAAGTTTCTTTGGTATTCCACCCTTCAAAGTATAATTAGCAAGCATGGTGGAAATTTCAGCTTCCGGTATCTTTCTTTTATTTGTAATGATATCCTTCATATATTTAGCATAAGGGTTTACATTAAGCATATCAGCTAAGCGCACACGTAAGAAGATAGGTCTGATCATTTCACGGAAGCGCTCAAAATCCTCATCATCCTTTGTCTTGGATGATTTAGGAGGAAAAGGCATGGGTTTTTGAACCCATGGTTCTCTTTCTCTACCGTGCTTCCTAGCAACAAAACCTTTTTTATCATAGCGTTGATTCTTTGATTGTGGGTTATCAAGATCAACACAGGTTTAATCTCTACATCATTATTACTGCTAGGTTGAGCATCAACATGATCGTCATTATTAACATTATCACTAGGTTCATGTTCATCACTTGATTGTGTTTCATCATTGGAAATAGAAATATCATTGGGATTCTCAGGTGTGTCTACAACAGGTTCACTAGAAGAATGCAAAGTCCTATCATTTTTCTTTTTCTTTTTAGAAGGACTAGATGCATCTACATTATCTCTCTGAGAATCTTGCTTGATTCTCTTGGGGTGGCCTTCAGGATACAAAGGTTCCTGAGTCATTCTACTAGTTCTAGTAGCCACTCTAATAGCAAAATCATGTTTATTATTTAATTCATCTAGCAAATCACTCTGAGCTTTAAGTACTTGTTCAGCTTGAGCGGTAACCATAGAAGCATATTTGCTAATGAGTTTAAGTTCACCTTTAACTCTAGCCATATAATCACTCAAGCGTCCTATCATGAAAGCATTACTCTTTAATTCTCGACCAACATAAGCATTAAAACTTTCTTGCCTAGCCATAAAGTCATCGAATTCATCTAAGCACTGGCTATGAAATTTAGTAGAAGGAATTTCAACCTTATCATATCTATAGAGAGAATTTACCTTTACTACCTGTGTCGGGTTATCAAGACAATGTGTTTCTTCAACAGGCGGTATATTAAGACCATGTATTTTTTCAATAGGAGGTAAATTCTTAACATCTTCTGCTTTAATACCTTTTTCTTTCATTGATTTCTTTGCCTCTTGCATATCTTCAGGACTGAGAAATAGAACACCTCTCTTCTTTGGAGTAGGTTTAGGAATAGGCTCAGGAGTTGGCTCAATTGGCTCAGGAATTACCTCACGAATTGGCTCAGGAAGAGTCCAATTATTTTCATTAGTCAACATATTATTCAATAACAATTCAGCTTGGTCGACTGTTCTTTCCCTGAAAACACAACCAACACAACTATCCAAGTGGTCCTTGGAAGCATCGGTTAGACGATTATGAAAGATATCAAGTATTTCATTTTTCTTAAGAGGATGATCGGGCAAAGCATTAAGTAATCGGAGAAGCCTCCCCCAAGCTTGTGGGAGACTCTCTTCTTCGATTTGCACAAAATTATATATTTCCCGCAAGGCAGCTTGTTTCTTATGAGCGGGGAAATATTTAGGAGAGAAGTAAAAAATCATATCCTGGGGACTACGCAGACAACCAGGATCAAGAGAATTAAACCAAGTTTTATCATCACCCTTTAATGAGAACGGAAATATCTTAAGGATATGATAATAGCAAGGCTTCTCATCATTAGTAAACAAGGTGGCCACAGCAGTTTCAGATTCATAGACATAAAAAGGATCAGATTCAACCAAAGTAATTATCTCAGGATCAACAGAGAATTCATAATCCTTATCAGTAACACAGATAGGTGAATTAGCAAAAGCGGGGTCATGTTTCATTCTAGCATTAAGGGATTGCTGCTTCCATTTAGCTAATAACTTCTTAAGATCATATCTATCATTGCAAACAAAAATAGCTCTAGCAGCTTCTTCATCCATAACATAACCCTCAGGAACAACAAGCAATTCATAATTAGGGGGAGAACCTTCATCATCACTATCATTAATAATTTCATTCTCTCTAACCCTAGCAAGTTGTTCATCAAGATATTCACCTAATGGCACAGTAGTATCAAGCATAAAAGTAGTTTCATCATAAGTATCATGCATAGCAGAAGTGGTATCATCAATAACATGCGACATCAGAATTCATAGCAATAGCAGGTTTAGGTGTCGCAAGCTTACTCATAACAGAAGGAGAATCTAGTATGAGCTAGATGGCAGTTCCTTACCTCCCCTCGTAATTGAGGGAAAAAATCTTAGTTCTTGTGTCTTTCAAGTTCTTCATAGTGATCAGCAGATATAAATCCCAAGTGACTCAATGAATAGAGCTATGCTCCCCGGCAACAGCGCTAGAAATTAGTCTTGACAACCCACAAGTATAGGGGATCGCAACAGTTTTCGAGGGTAGAGTATTCAACCCAAATTTATTGATTCAACACAAGGGGAGCCAAAGAATATTCTCAAGTATTAGCAGTTGAGTTGTCAATTCAACCACACCTGGATAACTTAGTATCTGCAGCAAATTATTTTGCAGCAAAGTAGTATGATAGTAATGGTAACAGTGGCAAAAGTAAAGATAGCAGTATTGTAGTGATTGTAATAGTAGCAATGGAAAAGTAAATAAACGAAGCACAATATGTGAAAAGCTCATAGGCATTGGATCAGTGATGGATAATTATGTCGGATGTGATTCCTCATGTAATAGTTATAACATAGGGTGACACAGAACTAGCTCCGGTTCATCAATGTAATGTAGGCATGTATTCCGAATATAGTCATACGTGCTTATGGAAAAGAACTTGCATGACATCTTTTGTCCTACCCTCCCGTGGCAGCGGGGTCCTAGTGGAAGCTAAGGGATATTAAGGCCTCCTTTTAATAGAGTACCAGACCAAAGCATTAACACATAGTGAATACATGAACTCCTCAAACTACGGTCATCACCGAGAAGTATCCCGATTATTGTCACTTCGGGGTTGTCGGATCATAACACATAATAGGTGACTATAGACTTGCAAGATAGGATCAAGAACTCACATATATTCATGAAAACATAATAGGTTCAGATCTGAAATCATGGCACTCGGGCCCTAGTGACAAGCATTAAGCATAGCAAAGTCATAGCAACATCAATCTCAGAACATAGTGGATAGTAGGGATCAAACCCTAACAAAACTAACTTGATTACATGGTAAATATCATCCAACCCATCACCTTCCAGCAAGCCTACGATGGAATTACTCACGCACAGCGGCGAGCATCATGAAATTGGTGATGGAGGATGGTTGATGATGACGACGGCGAAGAATCCCCCTCTCTGGAGCCCCAAACGGACTCCAGATCAGCCCTCCCAAGAGAGATTAGGGCTTGGCGGCGGCTCCGTTTCGTAAAATGCGATGAAACTTCCTCCCTGATTTTTTTTCTCCGCGAAACGGAATATATGGAGTTGGAGTTGAGGTTGGTGGAGCATCAGGGGGCCCACGAGACAGGGGGCACGCCCAGGGGGAGGGGGCACACCCCCCATCCTCGTGGACAGGGTGTGGGCCCCCTCGCCTTCATTCTTTGCCAGTATTTTTTATATTTTCCAAAAGTTATCTCCATGGATTTTCAAGTCATTCCGAGAACTTTTATTTTTTGCACAATAAACAACACCATGGCAGTTCTGCTGAAAACAGCGTCAGTCCGGGTTAGTGTCATTCAAATCATGCAAGTTAGAGTCCAAAACAAGGGCAAAAGTGTTTGAAAAGTAGATACGTTGGAGAGTATCACTGTACACACCTTTTGGGAGAAACCCACATGATTTGGAATTTATTAGAATACTCTATGTGCTTCACTTATATCTTTTGAGCTAGATAGTTTTGCTCTAGTGCTTCACTTATATCTTTCAGAGCACGGTGGTGGTTTGATTTTTTAGAAATTGTTGATCTCTCATGCTTCACTTATATTATTTTGAGAGTCTTTTAGAACAACATGGTATTTGCTATGGTTATAAAATTGTTCCTGGAATGATGGGCATCCAAGTTGGGTATAATAAAAACTATCATAGGAAGTGAATTCTATGCTATGATCAATTTGATGCTTGATAATTGTTTTGAGATATGGAGGTGGTGATATTAGAGTTATGCTAGTTGGTTAATTGTGAATTTAAAGAATACTTGTGTTGAAGTTGGCAAGTCCCGTAGCATGCACGTATGGTAATCGTTGTGTAACAAATTTGAAACATGAGGTGTTCTTAGATTGTCATCCTTATGAGTGGCGGTCAGGGACGAGCGATGGTCTTTTCCTACCAATCTATCCCCCTAGGAGCATGCGCATAGTGCTTGGTTTTTGATGACTTGTAGATTTTTGCAATAAGTATATGAGTTCTTTATGACTAATGTTGAGTCCATGGATTATACACACTTTTACCTTTCCATCATTGCTAGCCACTTCGGTACCGTGCATTGCCCTTTCTCACCTTGAGAGTTGGTGCAAACCTCGCCGATGCATCCAAACCCCGTGATACGATACGCTCTATCACACATAAACCTCCTTATATCTTCCTCAAAACAGCCACCATACCTACCTATTATGGCATTTCCATAGCCATTCCGAGATATATCGCCATGCAACTTTCCACTGTTTCGTTCATCATGACACGCATCATCATTGTAATATTGCCTTGCATGATCATGTAGTTGACATCATATTGTAGCAAAGCCACCTTCATAATTTTTCATACATGTCACTCTTGATTCATTGCCCATCCCGATACACCGTCGGAGGCATTCATATAGAGTCATATCTTGTTCTAGTTTTGAGTTGTAAATAAATAGGAGTATGATGATAATCATTATTAGAGCATTGTCCCTTAAAAAAAGAAAAAAAAGAAAGGCCAAAAAAAGAAAGGCCAAATAAAAAAAGAGAAAGGCCAAAAAAAAGAAAGGCTCAAAAAAGGGGGACAATGTTACTATCCTTTTCCACACTTGTGCTTCAAAGTAGCACCATGTTCTTCATATAGAGAGTCTCATTTGTTGTCACTTTCATATACTACTGGGAATTTTTCATTATAGAACTTGGCTTGTATATTCCAACGATGCGCTTCCTCAAAATGCCCTAGGTCTTCGTGAGCAAGCAAGTTGGATGCACACCCACTAGTTTCTTTTGTTGAGCTTTCATTCATTTATAGCTCTAGTGCATCCGTTGCATGGCAATCCCTACTCCTCATGTTGACATCAATTGATGGGCATCTCCATAGCCCGTTGATTAGCCTCGTTAACATGAGACTTTATTTTTTTGTCTTCTCCACACAACCTCCATCATCATATTCTATTCCACCCATAGTGTTATATCCATGGCTCACGCTCATGTATTGCGTGAAAGTTGAAAAAAGTTTGAGATTGCTAAAGTATGAAACAATTGCTTGGCTTGTCATCGGGGGTGTGCAAGATGAGAGCATTCTTGTGTGACGAAAATGGAGCATGACCAAACTATATTATTTTGTAGGGATGAACTTTCTTTAGACATGTTATTTTGAGAAGACATGATTGCTTTGATTAGTATGCTTGACGTATTACTATTTCTTATGTCAATATGAACTTTTACTTTGAATCATTTGGATCTGAAACATTCATGCCACAATAAAGAAAATTACATTAAGGATTATGCTAGGTAGCATTCAACATCAAAAATTCTGTTTTTATCATTTACCTACTCGAGGACGAGCAGGAATTAAGCATGGGGATGCTTGATACGTCTCCAACGTATCTATAAATTTTGATTGTTCCATGCTATTATATTACCCGTTTTGGATGTTTATGGGCTTTACTTTACACTTTTATATCATTTTTGGGACTAACCTATTAACCGGAGGCCCAGCCTGAATTACTGTTTTTTTTGCCTATTTCAGTGTTTCGAAGAAAAGGAATATCAAACGGAGTCCAAACGGGATGAAACCTTTGGGAGAAATCTTTTTGGAACAAATGCAAACCTGGAGACTTGGAGTGGATGTCAAGCAACAAACGAGGCAGCCACGAGGGTGCCCGGCACGCCCCCCACCCTCGTGGGCCCCTCGAGCGTCAACTGACATACCTCCTTTGCCTATATATACTCCCCTACCCTAAAAACATCCAGGGGCACCACAAAAACCTAATTCCACTGCCACAACCTTCTGTATCCGCGAGACACCATCTTGGAGCCTTCGTCGGTGCTCTGCCGGAGGGGGAATCGACCACGGAGGGCCTCTAAATCATCTCCAAGGCCTCTCCAATGAGTTGTGAGTAGTTTACCACAGACCTTCAGGTCCATAGTTATTAGCTAGATGGCTTCTTCTCTCTCTTTGAATCTCAATACAAAGTTCTCCTCGATCTTCTTGGAGATCTATTCGACGTAACTCATTTTGCGGTGTGTTTGTCGATATCCGATGAATTGTGGGTTTATGATCAAGTTTATCTATGAGAAATATTTAAATCTCCTCTGAATTCTTTTATGTGTGATTAAGTTATCTTTGCAAGTCTTTTCGAATTATCAGTTTGGTTTGGCCTACTAGATTGATCTTTCTTGCAATGGGAGAAGTGCTTAGCTTTGGGTTCAATCTTGCAGTGTCCTTTCCCAGTGAAAGTAGGGGCAGCAAGGCACGTATTGTATTGTTGCCATCGAGGATAAAAAGATGGGGTTTATATCATATTGCATTAGTTTATCCCTCTACATCATGTCATCTTTCTTAGTGCGTTATTTCGTTCTTCATGAACTTAATAGTCTAGATGAAGGCAGGAGTCGGTTGATGTGTGGAGTAATAGTAGTAGATGCAGAATCGTTTCGATCTACTTGTCACGGACGTGATGCCTATATACACGATCATGCCTAGATAATCTCATAACTATGCACTTTTCTATCAATTGCTCGACAGTAATTGGTTCACCCACCGTAATACTTATGCTATCTTGAGAGAAGCCACTAGTGAAACTATGGCCCCCGGGTCTATCTTTTATCGTATAAGTTTTTCATCTATCTATTATTTGCATCTTTTAGTTTCCAATTTATATCATAAAAATACAAAAAATATTTATCTTATCATATTATCTCTATCAGATCTCACTTTCGCAAGTTACTGTGAAGGGATTGACAACCCCTTTATTGCGTTGGTTCAGAGGTTCTTGTTTGTTTGTGTAGGTGCGTGGGACTTTTGAGGAGCCTCCTACTGGATTGATACTTTGTTCTCAAAACTGAGGGAAATACTTACGCTACTTTGCTGCATCATCCTTTCCTCTTAAAGGAAAACCAACGCCATGCTCAAGAGGTAGCAGCTGACATGTGTTGTTTGCTGATAATTAACGAAGTTGGGGCATTGTATTGAGGTTAACATGCGAAGAATACTGGCTTATGATCCCATTGGACTTCTTTGATAGGTCCAACTGAACTACATATATATATACCCACACGTCAATTATATGTTGTTGTATTATGCTTATGCTACTTGTATCACCAGTGTTTTATCACTCTGGTACCTCTTTCTTTCTTTACGGTCTTGCCTAACCTTTTACTAATATGTACTCTTTGCTCACAATTAAGTAGTATAAGTCAGGCTGCCATGTCAAGGCTAACCTGAGAAACAGTTGCTTATGAGAACCAATTGGACTTATTAGATATATTCAAGTGAAGATGTACTATTACTACTGCAGTGAATTTTATCTATGTGAGATTAGAATCTGAGTGCCATCATTCATATTATGGTATCCTGTTCTTTGTGATAACTGTTGACTTGCAAGATGAATGCATTCTTCTATCCAGCTTTAGGTGTCTTTCATTGTTTTGTACTAGCATTCAGCCCCTCACTCAACTTGCTCATGATGCACGGCAGCAACAACGGGATTATCTAATAAAATTTCTTTATATATATGCATGAAACTGAGATTGCTAGCATCATTTACACAAGATACACCCTTTGAATTGAATTGATTGGTTCAGTTTCGTATATTATTCACCCAGCCTTCTATCATGCTTGTAACTAGTGTTCTGCTCATGTTGTAAGACAAGATTTTCACTTCCTGCCATCCCAGTCTTCTATCATGATTACAAGATTTTTGTTTGCACGACAGCACCACCAGTACCTTGCTGCTGTTGGGAATGGAAGGGAGTTGTTCCATGCATTGAATCCAGGGAGAAAATCACCTTTGACATGTACGCGCCTCAACATGTCCTGGAGTGCCATTACCGCCGCCCTCACGCTCATCTTCCTTGACTTCAAGGACGCCCACCCCTGCCTCGAGAAGGTAATTATCTATCTGTCCGTCCGCCTGTCTGCAGTTAACTAAGTTGTGCCCCATTGATGTCCTACTACTGTTAATTGTTACTACCATGGTGCCGATGCAATATGATATGTGCCATAATTCTAAGTTCTGGTCTCTCTTAAGAGACACTTCTAGCTTTACTAACTCAAAGTTGTTAACTTGGTACTGCATGAGTTTTACTACTGCTAACACAAAGAGTATTTACTACTGCTAACACAGAGATTTTGTATGCACTGCTACCATATGAGTGCTTTCTTTGTAATATTTCACCTTCGTATGCATAGGTTTATTCGGGTTGAACTCTGCATGGCATGAAATAGATATTTACATTTTTTTCTCAACTTGTTTTCACTGTCACTTGATACATACTTAGCTTGTACTTGAAGCTATGGGTGACTGATGGTGATTTTGTTCTACTTGGATGCAAAAGCGGCAAGAAGCTCACGGATGTGTGCATCTAAAGCACACCATGGACATCATCCAGCTCCTCACAGTGGCAAGAAGAGCTCCATGTTGAAGAACATAACACTTGTAGAGATTGTAAAGTATTGTATCTAGTTATTGAACTTGTGGAGCTTGGATGCTAGAGCTTATTACGTGTTATTTGTACAACAGGAGCTCTATACTGAATTTGGTTGATAATATTTGAAGTATTTCATGTGTTTTCTGTGTGCCAATTTAAATGGTATTTATTTACATCAAATTAGAAAATGAAGAATATGGCCCTGACAGCTAGGACCCAATAGCAGAATCTGACAATGGGGACTCACCTGACTAGTGAACCCATTTTATAAAAAAAGAAAACGAAAACTGTTGAGACAAAAAGCCCACGGCCCAAAAATAAAAAGGCTGCAATGTCGGGCTTATCCCCTGAAGTCGACTAGTATTAACAAGGAAAATAATAATAAATGGGATGAATTAATGGTCTCGGCCCATATAGACACCTAATCAGGTCGGGATGATTCTTGTCAACGACCTTTTCATTTGGTCGTAATTTTGCCACGTCAGCTTGCCACGTCGGATCCGACGTGGCATGGGCAGATAGCTAGCGACCAAAACAAAAGGTCGTTGAACCAATGACCTTTTCTTTTGGTCGTTGCCTTCCACGACCTTAACCCGAAGAAGCACTACTAGGAAAAGGCCTACTAATGGCGCACCTGTTTTGGCTACTAATGGCGCACTACAGGTGCGCCATTAGTACCACGCCACTAGTATATTTTAGTAATGGCGCACCACAGGTGCGCCATTAGTATCTGGTATACTAATGGCGCACCACATGGAAGTGCGCCATTAGTAACAATTTTTTTTTTTCATTTTTTCTTAATCTCAGGTCACTATTTCACATATGAGATATCCAACACATATATATACAACAAGCATCCATATAACAATCATATCCAACACATAAGTTTCATCATATATACATACATAGCCAACACATAGTTCCATCGTTACATATTACAAAAGTTTCACATTGTTCATCCAACACCATTATCCATCAATTCACAAAAGTTTCACATTGATACAAAATAAAAATACAAATGGAAAAGAAGCACTCCATCCATGCGAGCTTCCGTGAATTAAATCAAATCTGCAAAATGATAAACAAGAAGTTAGAAGAAGAAGAAGAAGAAGAAGAGAAGAAGAAGAAGAAGACTAGAAGAATACTAGAAGAAGAAGAACACTAGAAGAATACTAGAAGAGGAATAAGAAGAATTAGAAGAAGACTATAAGCTTATTATGTAAACTTGATCATTTTGTGCTAACATAAGTTATTTTGGAGCTAACCTATAGCAAACTAAGCATATAAGCTCTCTAAGTTAGCATATTAGAGCCAACTTAGGTAAAATGAAGCGAACCTATGTCATTTTGAAAAAGAAGAAGAATAAGAAGAATAAGCAGAAGACTATAAACTTATTGTGTAAACTTGATCATTTTGGGCTAACATAAGTAATTTTGGAGCTAACCTATAGGAAACTAAGCATATTAGAGATAACATAGGTAACTAAGTATATATATATATATATATATCATTTTGGAGATCTGACATACCTGACATAGTCAAGTTCTCATTGTTCTTCTCCTTCTCCTTCCTCAGCTTGATGCACCAAGAGCGGTGAGGCGGTGGAGGCAGCTGTGGGATGTAGTATTCTACCACAATTGTCGTGGTCATGTCGCACAGCTGTGGGATCGCCTGCGCCACCACCGGTGCGTGGTCATTGTCAAGCACCACCACCATCGCGAGGCCACCTTCAGGCAGGACGGGCACGACTATCGCTAGGTCATCCTCAGCCACCACCATCTCTTGCCCGTGGTCAGCCACCACCATCTCTTGCCCATGGTCAGCCACCACCATCTCTTGCCCTTGGTCAGCCACCACCAGCGCTAGGTCATCCTCAGCCTGATGCCCATCGTCATCCTACAGCTCCTCATCCCCACTCTGCTCCTCTTCTCCCCCACTCCAGTTTGGATCATCCTTCTTATTGTCTTTGCTGCTGCCAGAATTGTTGCTGCTTTCGCTAAAGCCAGAATCGCTGTTGCTTTTGCTACAGCCATAATCACTGCTGCTTTGGCTGTAGCCAGTGTCGCTGCTGCTGCTCCCATTGCCTGTCCAAATGCAACAATGACCGTTAACAATCGATGTGAGACAAAGCCAAATGTAGAGGAATAAGAAGAGGCAGAACGCATTGGCATCTTCATCGTCAGCGTAGCGCATGCGACACATAGTCGTGTTGAAAACCTTCACGATGAGCATTGTGGCGTCATCGTCGTACCTGAAGAGAAGAAAGTACCCAGTCCGCAGGTCGTAGGCACTGTACAACTTCTCCCAGCCACGACATAGGTACATGTGGCCCTCCTTGATCACCAACTCCACGTCCCACAGCCTGCGAACCCTGCTGCCGGCCTGTCGGAGCTTCACATTATCTGGCGGATCTTCACCCAGCATGTTCATAAAAGTGTCAGGCAGCCTCTGCAATTTGGGACAAGGAGAGATGTAGCAAACAACAGAGTTATCATAATGAGATGTGTGAAGGGGAGATCTCTCGTTTTATATACCTGCCTCGTGGCTGATATTGAAGTCCCAAGTAAGATATTGAGGAACTCGAAAGCAACCAACTCGTACTCTGGTGAGGCAGAGCGGCGGTGGCTGCTTCCCCTCATCTCTGATAAGCAGCAGAAGAGACCTATTAGTACCCTTACAACATTATCATACAACATTATAGAAGCATAAATTTTGAGCAGAAGATAATCAACTACACCAATGCACTTCCGAAGTTCCCGCTTCCCACCCATGATGTTGTTAAGCGAGGACTAGTGCCAAATGCATTTTCGGTACGAAAATACATCACAGGACACTATGTTATTTAATATCATTCTTCTCAAAGACTAATGATTGTTACATCCTACTAAAATGATGTTCTGTCCTTAGGGATGTCTCGTTGCCTATGAGGAAGCATCAAATAAACACTTGAAAAAAGCTATCGTCCTCGAAGATGCAATATCTGATTTACCCAAGGTTGACCCTGCCAATTTCCTCCCCATGTTCAATTAATTCTGGAGTGCTGCTTGAGCTTTTTTTTATGTCTGTATGAATTATATTGCTTTCTACAGGTTCAGAACCATCATCCTAATGATGTCATGGAGTATGGCAGTGACCCCAAAACAGAGTTCCAACGCTATATCCGGCTCAGCAGTAAAGGTGTGACCTATTGAATGTGCAAGCTTAATGTCAGCAAGTTTCTTTATAATGATTTTTTCTCTGTTATGCCTTCTGTCTTTGCATATGCAGAGTTATGTTTTTTTATTTCAATCATGTGGGTGGGTTTAATGATGTCAAAACCTTGCCGTAGTTTCCACTGTTTTAATGTTTTGTATGATTTCTTGGTTATATTACCGTTCTGAGTTATGTTGTTCTGTTATTTTATTTGAAGACATGAAGGGTTACTTATTTGAAGATGCTACTCCTAAGAAAGGTCAACTTTTCGATCATCAGCCTCTACAATTAAACAATGATGCATTCTTCCTTTTCCTTTCCATCTTCTTCTTCTCCTCCTCTCTTCTTTTCTTGTTCTTCTTTTTCTTTCTTCTCCTTCCTCCTCCTCCTCTTCTTCTTCTTCCTTTCTTGTTCTGTTTTTCAACTTTCTTCTTATTCTTCTTCCTTTTTTTCCTTTTTCCTCTTCTTCTAATTCTTCTTCTTTTTTTTCAACTTTCTTCTTCTTTTAATTATCTAAACCTAAATCTAGCACTAACCTAAACCAACCACTAAGATAAACCTATCAATAACCTAATTAAACCTAAACATCAAAGAAAAACAATAAAAAAACAAAAAAATGCTCACCTTGGCTCTGGGGGCAGGGGGTGGTGGTGGACGGCCGCGGTTAGGGCAGCGGCGGCGGGCCTGGCTCTAGGGGGTGCGAGGCGGACGCAGGTGGCCCGCGGTGAGCCTGGCTCCGGGGGCGGCGCGAGCGCAGGGCGGTG
>NC_041381.1:619289661-619311695 GCF_002162155.2 Triticum dicoccoides
GAGGGGAGGTGGGGCTCGTCATTACTAACAATTTTTATTTTCAAAACTACTAATGGCGCACGGTGGGTGTGGTGCGCCATTACTATGTCAACTAGTAATGGCGCACTATACCACGGTGCGCCATTAGTAACAATTTTTTTTCAAAACTACTAATGGCGCACCACACACCAGGTGCGCCATTAGTAATATATTACTAATGGCGCACCGACACATGGTGCGCCATTAGTATATAGTAATGGCGCACCACATGTCTGGTGTGCCATTAGTGGCCATATCATCTATAGCCCTTTTCCTAGTAGTGAAGGTCGTTAATTTCAGTTTACGACGACCAGCTTTTGATCATCTGTTTTTGGTCACAAAAAGGTAGCAAATGGAAAACAATGACCATTCGGTGGCCAATAGTGATGGTCGCAAGTTAGAGGTATTTCTTGTAGTGTACAGTGATATGCTCTTAGACTCTTAGTTCTAGATTTTCTAACAACAAAATTTCCTTCTTTTTTTAGGCTAACAAGAACAATTTCTAGCCAGCCAGTTCCACGGAAGACAGGATTTTTGTGGCATGAATCGAGCATAACTGGTTTGTAGCCTAACAGTGGACTGCTTGGCGAACTGCCATATTTTCCTACGCTGCACAAAGGCAGCCCAACTAACTAATGATGACCTGCCTCGGTATAGATAGTGAACACAGAAGAGAATATTATTTCACAGCACTAATTTACATTGGGACCCATGAGACTTGTTTAAAATGTTTACAACATAGTACACCAGTATACGGCATACCATTTCGGAGGAGACCTTCTAGATGAAAAATTGTCAAGCAAGGAGAAGCTGCAGCTGAACATGAGCTAGTTGTACATGAAATCCACGATGATGCATGGTTCTTGATGATACATCGAACAAGGGAGAATTTCAACTAAGGTCTAGGGAACCACCAAGAACCTCCTGAGTTTGGTATTTTGATTATTGCATCCTATAGTTGCATACCCTACTATTTATTCAAACATACATGGACAATTGCTATGCAAGAAAATTGGTAATGCCCGACATTTTCCCAGTATTATGCTTGCACTTCTGCTTCGGTACACACCCCTAACACAAGAACAACTCAGATTAGCCCATACCTCCTCCTAAGTAAAGGCATGATAGTCATATTTTATAAACTCTTCACGTATATGCTGATTTTTTTGTTTGAGAAACACGTATATGCTGTACATGAACGGAGGTGCACACCCTGCCGCACTGGGCTGGCCCATTCAGCCTTTTTTTATGAAACCGCAAAAAATCATGCGTGCTGCAGATTCGAACCTAGGTCCACCAGGAATTAGCACAACCACACTAATCAACAAGGCAACCGGACGTAAGGTGTTATTCATATTTTTTAATACTTAAAATAGAGCACTGGAAAAGCCCAACATTTTCTGTTTGGTATTTTCCTTTTCTTTATTGTTTCTTAAATGCATGCAGTTTTTATAATTCATGATTTTTTTTAAAATCACGACAAAATTTCAAATTCTTGATATTTTTCTTCCAAATCAGTGAACTTTTTTTCCCAAAATTGATCAGTTTTCTTCACAAATTCATGAAATATTTCTCAAATTGGCGATTTTTTATTGAAAATTGTTGAACTTTTTTATAAAATTGATGAACTTTGTTTCTAAAACAATGATTTTTTTCCAATTTGTGATTTTGTTTTCCAAATCAATGAACTTTTCTTAAAAATCGATAAACTTATTTTGAATTTTTGATGAACTTTTTTCTAAATCAAGAAAAGAAACAGAAAAAAGAAAAGAAAAACAATATAATATAAAACCGAAGAAAAAACCAGCCCGGTTGAAAAGGAAAACCAAAGTCTTCTTTTCTAGTGTTATATTTGATGCACTACAAAAGATGGAAAAAGAAAAACTTAGAACATGATCAACAGAGGTGTTTGAGTAGGCGAGATGGCTCTGTCTAAGAGCACGTAGTTTCCTGACATGCTTGAAATGGCCCCATTTTTTCATGCCTTATATGACCAATTCAAGGCACCATGCCAAGTTGTTTTGGTTTTCAACAAGTTTTGCATTTTTCAGAGTTTTCTTGGTCAAAAACGCCTGATAAATGGGCAGACGTGTCACAACTTGCATACGGTGTCAGAAATCGTTCAAACCTGGCATGGATGACTATGATGGTCATGCCCACCTAGTTGAAAAGGTCGGGGTCATTTTGAGAATGTCAAAATGTAAACCTTGTTTAATTGAGGATGTTCGGGTTGGCTAGAAGACTCTACCTGAGAGTACATTGTTTCTCAACATCCTTCAAATGGCCTAATTTTTCCCACCTCCTTCTATGATCAAATCAAGCACCATGTCAAGTTGTTTAAGTTTTCGATAATTCTTGCATTTTTTAGAGTTTTCTCGGTGAAAACTGGCTGAGAAATGGCCGGACGTGACACAACATGCATATGGTGTGGGAAATTCATTCAAACCTGACATGGATGCCTACCATGGGCATGCCCGCCTACTGGAGAAGGTTGGGGTCATTTCATGCATGTCCAAAAATATATCATGTTCAACAGAGGGTGTTCGGGTAAGTGAGAAGGGTCCAGTTGAGGGCATGTTTTTGCGGCATCCATTAACTCAACCCAAATCTTTCTGTGATCTTATATGACCGATTAAACACACCATGCCAAGTTGTTTTGGTTTTCGACAAATTCGATCTTTTCTGAAGATCTCTCGCTTAAAAAAGGCAGATAAATGACATGACATGTCGTAACTTGCATATTTTGTCGGAAATCGTTCAAACCTGGCATGGATCCTTACCACGGGCATGCCCCCTGCCTGCAAAAGTTGGGTCCATTTAAAAAAGTTCATAACTAGATCTTGTTCAATGGAGGGTGCGCCTGGATGGGCATGCCCATGGTAGACAATCATGCAAGGTTTAACAAATCACGACACCGTATGCAAGTTACGACATGTTCGACCATTTTATCGGTCTTCTTTTACCAATAAAACTCCAGAAATGCCGAATTTGTCGAAACCAAATCAACTTGGCATGGTGCCTTGAATTGCTCATAAAATGCCATGAAAAAAATTAGGTCCATTTCTTCTTCTTTTTTGCTAGGGAAATTGGGGCCATTTCAAAGATATTAAAAATAATGTGCTATCAGACGAACCGTTCTGACCTTACCCAATAATCTCCGTTGAACATGGTGTTTTTTAGACATTCTTGAAATGACCCCTACTAATAAATAAAAAGGGATAAAATTGAAAACAGTAAGTGTTTTCTAAAAGTATTTAATAAAAAAATATGGAAAAAATAATTTAAAATCATTAGTTTAAAAAGTTAGTTAAAACATGTATTTTGGTATTGAAAAAAGGATAAAAGTGAATTAACAAAGTAAGAAATGAAATGAAAAAATAGAAAAGAAAATAAAAGGCTTAGGCCTTGGCCTAACTAAGCAACGACATTGCTCCCGTCGGGTGCGTGTGGGCCCGGTCCAACAGCTCACGGATTTGAAAAAAGTTCATCAAGTTTTTACACAATATTCATGGATTTGAAAATTTTCAAAAAAAAAGGTTCAATAAGGAAATTTGCAAAAAGGTTTTCTGTTTTGGGAACCTCGGCTACCCAGCCATTTTTTCGGTTTTGGGACGTTCTCAGAGGTCGTGAACCGTGTTTTTTCTTTTTCTTTTTTATCTTCTCTCTTGTTCATTTTTTGTCTTCTTTGACTTTTCGTTTATTCTGTTTACTATTTCTATTTCTCATAAATTTATTTTTTCAGAATTCAAATTTTGTTCATATTTTTCTAGAATTCCAAATTTGTTACTGATTTTCAAAAAATGTTCATGTTTAAAATTTTGTTCTTTTATAAAGAAACTGCTCGTGTTTTGACATTCTGAGCAAGTTTGAAAGGCATGAACATTCTTTTAAAATTTATGTACATTCTTTAAAAAACAAATATTAGTATTTTATGAACAAAATAGGAAAACCAGAAACCCTAACGAAAACCGTGTAAAAAAACATAAACCAAAGAGTGAAGGTGATGTGTTTTTCTATTGGCGTTATGTCTCTCGAACAAGAAGAAGAAAACAAGGTTAGTAGGCAAAATCAGGTATGCTAGCCCATATGGTTTGTGTGGTCACACGTAGTGCATGAGGGCTGTAGTTCGAATCCAGCCAAGGACACCCATTTTTTGATGACTAAAACTAAAAAACCTAAATGGGCTGAGCCCATGTGGGAGGGCTGTTCGCCGGGTATTATATGAACCTACAATGTATACGTAGAAAAAGAGGGTACAATTTGTGAAAAGTCCATACTACCCTTTATACGTTTTGTGAGGGGGTGTACCGAAGCATTCCTCGCTAGCTTGGTCGTGCTTTAGAAAGTATAAGTAACAGAAATGTTGACCTTGTCAAATAACGCACGAGCCATTTGTAACTCACCTGAATTCAAATTCGCACAAGTCAATTTTGGAGAGAACACAAGCAGAACTTGATGGCGAGCTGCGGCGTCCTAGGCAGAGGCGAGGAAGTAGGTTGACCGGTGTGGTTGGGGTTGCAGTGGCTCGCCGGGGAAATTAGATGGCTAAGGGAGCTTTAGAGGGACGATCATGGTTGGCGGCAACACGGCAGTGGGCAGCAGTGAGGAGTAGGTGGGACCACTGATACCTCTCAAAAGCCTGTTTTGAGATGTGTAGGAGCGCCGCCGGCCGCAGGCGGGGGAGGCAGGCGTATCGGCCAATGGTCATGGGCGACTCGGAACGAGGAAGAGCTTGAGGTAGAAGATATAAAACAGGTGTCCAATGAAGATCCAAAATTTTGGCAACTTTCAAATAGTCATGCCCTTTAAATAAATAATATCAGAGAAATCTCGTAAAACCATAGGAACCTGAATATATCCAAAATGCTAGTGCATTTTAATATACTCTTCCATTTATAGCAAGAATAAATGTGAGTAGTTACGAAAATTTGACAGGCGGTCACTGTAATATAACTAGGTTTGAGCACTGGGACCCAAATTACCGACGGACACGGAGGGGATGGACTGGCTGCCGGCGAGAGCACGTATTCCCGTTGTCTCGCCGTGCTACGTACGGGCGTCCACTAGTTGTTTTTTTTAAACGAATGGTGCATGCTCCCTCAATCGATCCATCTACTTGTTGGGGGTTGGGACTTGGGACCTGGCTAGCTAGCTCGCTCCCGCCTCGCGCCGTACGTATCCGTTTGGTATATACCTGACTGAGCGTGACATGGATATGCATGATCTTCTAGCACGTGCGTACGTGCTACAGTTCATTGATAGTTTGGACCCGGGTGCTCAGCTAGCTAGCATTGAGCGCATATGCATCGATTTGAACACGTGGGATGGCACGCATCTGCCGTCCTCCTAGCAATGAATAATGGAGATATGAAAGACCGGTGCCTCCAACAGCCAACAGATGAAGATGGTCCGCTGAGGATAAGACGATAGATTCTTCCATTATTGCTCACTTTTTATTTTCTTCCTCCACACCATTACTGCATGCGTGGTATATCTCCAACAAAGACTACGAGACGCTCATATCCAAGATTTTCCGACCTCCAAAATATACAAAGACCACAGGACTAGGGATCCGCCATAGCCACAATTATTACAGATCGATTACCGCAATAACAACAATAACAACAAAACATCACACATCAGTGACCACTTTTGCCAAACCATATGCGATAAGTTTCACCACAAAAATACACACTATCAAAAGCCCCTGGGCGCCACATTGCAAGAGTTTTCCAAGTTGCCCGCCACATTGCAAGAGCCCCTGGGCGCCAAATGCAAATCCGAAAGTGAATCTTGTGATCCATCTTCTCTGGCAAATAATTACAACGTCAAATCAAAAGCGCGTTACATGTATGCATGCTCGATCTACTACTAATATGTGTGCTACCGTTCATTGATACTTTGACCCAGCTAGCATCCAGTGGCCGCATGAAGGTGACGCTATAACTTGCTGAGGATAAGATGAACGAATGGATATGGTTTGCTGACGATAAGATGATACCCATTGTTTCGTGAAGTGAATGATGGCATCGCTTGTTTTTTTTTCAAACATGGGGAAGGGACTTGCATGCCCAAATCTGGCCTTAGATTAACAAAGCAAGGAATAGCCGGCGAACCTCCCTAGTCGTCCAAATCGCACGCCCGAAACATTTTATATTTCTATAGTTGATATGTAGCTCAAGAGTGGAGTTCAATACACATGTTGATGAAGAATACATGGATGCACCAAGGTCATTTGGAATCTCCAAGGAGCACAAGAACGGAAGAGCAGGAGCGCGGAACTGCCTCCTACCTCTCCCCCGCCTCCATGAAGGCAAATAAAAGAGAGCCAACAGGAAGCCTACCCCTCCCGGTCTGTGGTCCCATCGATCTTATTATTAGAGAGGCTCTCATCAGATCTTCTATACACTCACAAGCGCCAGCATACCTCTTGACCTGTACAAAAGAATGGAGGAGCACATGAGAGCGCCATCAACCATAGTTGCACAACGCCATGAATCTGGCAGGAACGCGACGGCACGGGAACCGCCATCACTGAAGATACTTCCTTCGCCTCATTGCCCTCAATACAAACTTGAGGGAAAATAAAAAGGATCGGAGTAGTTATCGAATTTGGATCCAAGCGCCTTATTATTCATTGGGGAGAAGCAAAGAAACAAGAAACCTACCACTACTCACCAAAGATCCCCCCTTCCACCACCATTTTGGTCGGCAACACCGAAGAGGGGAAGGAGAGCGGCCTGAATCTACTACACAAGGGCCGACCTCAGTCCAAGTTAATCTAGGTGGAAGGGGGAGTGGAAGAGAGGGGTGGGGATATCTGAACGACCAATGCTACACAGACGAATGATATGGTACAAGATTTACAGAGTGTCTTACGTAGGATTCTGAGGTTGGAGAATTAGGTGAAGGGCCCCAACCAGTTCAATTCGGGTGGAGGGGGGTAGTAAGGAATGTCTCATAACAATAGTTTTGCTACTTCTCAAGTACCTGAATTCTTTTGTTGCGTAAGTCAGTTTTTCCTTCATCCCAAGTGCACGAGATGTGCACGCCAAACCTCGCCGAAGAAGAAGAAGCCCCACTATCTATCTTGGGGGGAGGGGGAGTCATAGCCTCATTATCGATCTTAGGGGGGCAGCCACATCCCATTATGTATTTTAAGGGTAGGGGTCCAGCGGATCATCGGAGTTGTTCACTAGTGCGACTGGGCTTAGAGGGATGGCCGGGACAGTGGCCAGCACAACGGTGGGAGGGATGGCGGGGCGGAGATAGCCACCGGCTAGCCGGGGAGTGAGGGGGGAGGGGAAGGAGGCAGGAGGTTAGTCATGGGTTGGCCGGCGGCTGCGTGAGGAAGAAGAAGGTGCAGGTTAAAGATAAACAATGCTTGATCTATTCTTAGCTCTTGGATGAAGATCTAATGGACTTTGATGAAAGTGAAGTGACAGATGATACTTTTTTTCAGGTACCTTTTTTTTGTTAGGGATGTTTTTTCAGGTACCTGATAAGTGCCGGGGAGAGTACGTACTCCCGTTGTCTCGCCATGTTACACGATACATGCACGGGTAGCATGCACGCACAAGACTACGGTAGGGTCGTCCCCTAGTTGTTGTTTTTTTGTCCAAAACGAAAGGTGCATGCTCTCTGATTGATCGATCCATCTACTAGTTGGTCGGGGGTTGGGACCTGGCAAAGCTAGCTCGCTCCTGCCTCGCGGCGTACGTATATGTTTGGTATATACTCTGGCCAACATATATACCCGATTGAGCGTGACAGGGATGCACGATCTTCTAGCACGTACGTGCTAGATTTTGTTGATATTTTGTGGGCGGGTGCTCAGCTAGCTAGCTGTGAGCGCATATATAATGGAGATATTTTGTTGATTTTGTTGATATGTTGCATCGATTTGAACACGTGGGGTGGCACGCATCAACCGACCTCCATGCAACGAATAACGGAGATATGAAAGGCCAGTGCCTCCAAGAGCCAACATGTGAAGATGGTCCGCTGAGGATAAGATGATAGAATCTTCCTCCATTGTTGCTCTTTTTTTTCTTCTTCCTCTACACCATTACTGCATGTATATTCCATAGAATGGGATGCTCTATCCAAGATTTTTCAACCTCCAAAATATAAAAAGACCACAATGCTAGGGATCTGCCATAGCCACAAATATCACAGACCGATCCCACAACAACAATAACAACAACAACAACAACATCAACAACAAAACATCACACATTGATGACCACTATTGCCAAAGATATGGGATAAGTTTCACCTAAAAACACACTCAGATTATGAGTTATCCATGTTGCCCACGCCAGCGCATTGCAGCAGCCCTTGCCACATGCAAATCCGAGAGTTAATCATGTATTTGATCTCCTCAGACGAATTACAGCGTCAAATAAAAAGTGTGTAACACGTATGCATGCTCGATCTGCTAGTAACGTGGTGCTACCATTTATTGATACTTTGCCACAGCTAGCATGCAGTGACCGCATGAACGTGATGTTGTAGCTGGCTAGGATCTTCTTCGATCTACATAGATTTTCAAACATCGAAAATGGATATTGATCTATTCATCTTCAATAATAGTAGTACAATGTACACTAGAAAAAAATAAAAATTACATCCCATCCGCAGACCACGTAGTGACGACTACAAGCTCTGAGGCGAGCCGAAGGCGTGCTGCTGTCATCGCCCCTCCCTCGCCAGAGCCGGGCAAACATTATTATAGTAGATAGCCGGGAAGTTGTCATGCTAAGGCCACATAGAACTAACGCACCAGAACAGCAACCGCCACCGATGAAGAGTGTAAATCTGAAGTATCCAACCTCAAGACACAAGAACATAGATGAACGATGAACATATCCGAGAAAATCCAGCAAAGACAGATCCGCCAGAGACACACCTCCACACGCCCACCGACGATGCTAGACGTATCAACGGAACAGGGAGTAGGTGGGGAGACTTTATTCCATCTTCAGGGAGCCGCCGCCATCTCACCTTCCTAAGCAGGACAAAAACCCTAACAAAACTCGAAAAAAGGATCTAAAAATGGAGCCCTCCCACCGGTAAGGGTCGGGATCCACCCCGCCCCCTTGGCCCTAAGGCCACTGGTGACAGGGTGGACCGGCGACGGCACCGACGGGAGGCACAGGAACCCTAGATTTTTGGGAGGTGGCGGCTAGCTAGGTCGTCTCATCTGGCCTCTGATGGCTGCAACTGCAACATCGCCCCTTGGATTGACAGAAAATGGATATGCTCTGCTCCGATACCCATTGGTTTGTGAAGTGAAAGATGGCATTTCTCAGTTTTTTAACAGGCAGAAGGGACTTCGAGGATCCCGAATCTGGTGTTAGATTAGCAAAAGTGTTACAGCTCTACACAAAGGACCCTGAATTTTTTTTGAAAATTACACATTGGTCCTCCATTCTACAATTAGAAGCCCTCAAGAAAAAGGAAAAACACAATTGGGTTTCGATCACCATGGCGACCTCACCGGAGATGCAAAAGCCACCATCTCCGGAAGCAACATTGCTAGCTCTGGGCAACAAGAATACGGCCTCCACACTAGAGGTTGAAGAAGGGGGCATCAAAAAAAGCGAGCAAAGCAAGGAACAGCTGGGGAACAACCCTAGTCGCCTAAATCGCACGCTCTAAACATTTCCATGGTTGATATGCGGCTCCAGCGCGAAGTTTGATGCAAAGGTTGATGAAGAATACACTGATGCACCGAGGCCAATGGGAATCCCCACGGATCCAAAGCTCGGAAGAGCGGGAGCGCAGATTTACAGCTTTTCCTGATGCGCCTCCACGAAGGTAAATAAGAGAGAGCCAACAGGGAGCTTGCTCCTCCCAATTCCAGGTCCCATCAATATTATTATTAGAGAGGCTCTCACCAAATCCTCCATACACCGCTACCATCCACTTCAGAGAATATAAAGTAGAGAAGAAAGAGACCGAGCCGACGCCGGTGGTAGAGCCAGCATCCGAAGCTATACAACGCCATGATCTGGCAGGTATGCGATGGCATGGGAGCCGCCATCACTCAAGATACTTACTTCGCCTCGTAGACCTTAACAGGAACTCGAGGGTAAAGAAAAGGACTGGAGTAGTCGTCGAATCTGGATCCAAATGCCTCATTATTTGTCAGAAGCAAAGAAACAAGAAACCTACCACTACGCACGAACAAGCCCCCCTTCCACCCCCATTCCGGTTGTCAACATAGGTGGAGAATAGGGGAAGGAGGGTGTTCTGAATCTACGGCACAGGGCCGACCTCAGTCCATGTCAATCTAGGTGGAAGGGGGAGTGGAAGAGAGGGGTGGGGGTTATCTGAATGAGCAATCCTACACATATGAATGATATGGTACATGATTAACGAGGTGGCTTGTGTGGGATTTTATGGTTGCAGAAATTAGAGGAAGGGCCCCACCCGGAATGGGGGGGGGGGTATTAAGGAATGTCCGGTGATAACGGTTTTTCTATTTCTAAGGTACCTTTTTTGTTGCGTTGGTCACTTTTTCCTTCTTCGTTCCTTCGTCCCGAGTGCATGAGATGTGGAGGCCGGACCCCATTATCTATCTTAAGGTGGAAGCCACAACCCCATTATCTATCTTAGGGTGAAGCCACAACCCCATTATTTATCTTAGGGGTGGGGGTGCAGGAGGTCATCAGAGTTGTTCACTGGTGTGACAGGGATTATAGGGATGGCTGGGCCGGTGGTCAGCACGGCAGTGCGGGGAGGGTGGGGCGGTGAGGCGGAGGTAGGCGGTTAGGCTAGGGTTAGCCGGTGGCTGCGTGAGACGAAGAAGGTGGAGGTTAAAGATGAATAGTGGCCGATCTATTTTGAGCCGTTGGATGAAGATCGAATGGCTTTTGATGAAAGTGAGTGATGATACATGTTTTTTCAGATACCTGATAAATAAACGATCCACCATAATAATTTTGTAGATTGACTGTAGGTGTAACATTTTTTCTATCTTTTTTCTTCATGGTAGCATTTTTTTTATTTTTTTATTTTCCAAAAAGGGTAGCATCTTCTTATCCAGGATCCCTCGATCAAGAGCATTGCCATTTTCTTATAAATAGAGGCCCAACTAAGCAGAAAGGGTATGCAAATCTAGCTAGCCAAGAGCAACACATAGCCATAGTGCGACTGCCTACGAGTACGTAGGTAGACAAGGCGAGAATGAACAACACACTACCAGTAACGGCGCCCACCGCGCACGCGCCCATGCCATCGCCGGCGCCGAAGCTTGGAGGTGCAAACATCGCCAGCCGGTGGCGCGAGCTCCAGGGCTCGGACTCGTGGGTTGGGCTCCTGGACCCGCTGGACTACGACCTCCGACAATCCATCATATCTTACGGCGAGCTCGCATCGGCCGCCCACGACGTGTTCAACCTTGAGAAGCGGTCACCTCACGCCGGCTTCTGCTTGTACAGCCGCGACCACCTTCTCGCCGCCTCCACCGTGACCCACCCTGAGTACTACAAGGTCACCAAGTTCCTCTACGCGACCTGCGGGGGATCAACGGCATCGAGGTTGGCCACATCCGTGCCAACGGTGACCAACGCGCTGTTCGTGCAACCGCTGGGAAAGGCCGAGGGGACTCCGACGTCCAACTGGATGGGTTACGTGGCGGTGGCGACGAACGAGGGAGTTACAGCACTGGGGAGGCGTGACATCGTCGTGGTGTGGCGCGGCACCGAGAACGAGTTGGAGTGGGAGGAAGACAAGCACTTCCTTCAGGTGTCTGCCGCGCCGGTGTTGGGCCGCTATGCTGACGAAGAGTACAAGAACGCCAAGGTGCACCGTGGCTTCCTATCCGTGTACACGTCCAGTGACAACAACTCCATGTACAACAAGACCAGCGCCAGAGAGCAGGTGAGCCTTGCATACTTCATATATATATATATATTGTCCAGTTCAATCTTAGGCTTAATAACATACCAGCAGCCGGAATTGTTCAAGGTGAAATTTGTCTTCACTAAAGGTGTACGCACACATGCAGGTTCTCGAGGAGGTAGGGAGGCTAATGGAGGAGTACAAGGACGAGGTGACCAGCATCACCGTCACCGGCCATAGCCTTGGAGCGTCACTCGCCACCCTCACCGCCATCGACATGGTGGCCAACGACGTCAACGTGCCCCCTAACTCGAAGCAACCGCCGTGCCCCGTGACAGCGATACTGCTGGCGTGCCCGCGAGTCGGGAACCCCACGTTCAAGTCCGCCTTCGACTCATTCCACCTCCTGCGGGCACTCCACGTGGCGAACGCCAAAGACCTCGTGCCACAGAACCCTCCCTCTGTGTTGTTAATGTGGTACGTGGACTGCGCGACAGCAACGATCGTAATTGACACGGACCGGTCACCCTACGTGTTTCACAAAATATCGACCCACCACGTCCTCGAGTTGTACCTGCACGGTGTCGCAGGGGATCATGGCGACAAGGCGGACTTCAAACTAGTGGTTCCCCGCGACGTGGCGCTGGTGAACAAGACTATCGACCTGCTGACAGACGAATACCCAGTGCCGGGGAGCTGGTGGGTCATTAAAAACAAATGCATGGTCAAGGGCACCGATGGCCAGTGGAAACTCGATGACTTCGAAGAAGCATAGTTAAGTGGTTAAGACGGTATACAACATTGTTGCCTATGGATTCGGCATGTACTATATATGCTCTTGTGCTTGCTTGTGTGTTTGCATTTCAATCATGTTGTCGGGCGTGAATATTTGTAGCAGATGACGGCCTGGCCGATCATTCAGTTATTGTCCTTCTATTTCATGCCTCCTACAAGTCTCGCTATATCATGTACTTATGCATTGCTTCATTGCTTTTAAAAATGTCATATCCCGTGTCTAAAAGAGCTTCTTCTTTTTTAATCTAAAGTGGCATGTTCTTGGTGTTAATGACATGTACTTAGCCGATTCATGGTGCGTGAATTGAGTTGGACGAACACAGGTAGTCCCGAGAAAAGAAAGAAAGCTGGTTCGGGATCAATCAACCAAAGCAAAAAGACTAAATAAGACAGCTCGGTTAAAATAGATTTTGATTTCTATATAACTTAATGACTTTGGTCGTCAAGAGTCATGGTCTCATGGAAGCCATACGTACTACATTGAGAGGTTGGGTAAATGATTAACAGAAATAGGGTGAACTAAAATCGCATATCATTGAGATTCAAAAAGCATCTCACTGGTGTTAGGATATTCTAGCCACATCATATGTCCATATAAAACAGTATTTCAGACCCGCAAAAAGAACAGTATTTCAGAAATCACAATATGCAAAAAAAAAAACTCACACCACCACAATACATGTCGTCTCTGTGGGTAAATTAATTGAAGCTGCCCTATATGAAAATTGTCCCAACCATCAGATGCCAGGTGTCAGGCTTCTCCTTGGCATCGAGTGAAATCCATTATATGCTAGAAATTGGCCGTGTTTGCTGAATCAATCAAAGGGCATGTACGCGTTTATTATCTAGGAGTATCTTAGAACCTAACTTGCTCCTTAATTCGTTTAAAATAGATTTTTGATCTCCATATAACTTAATGACTTTGGTCGTCAGATTTTTGATCTCTATATAACTTAATGACACAGGTAGTCCCAAGAAATGAGTTTGATCCGATTCTTACTCCAGCAACTCACACCCCCTCCCTCCCCCTCCCCCCCGGGCGACCCGGGCGGCAGCGCGAGCTCCACTCCCAGTCCTCCTCTCCCCCCCTGGGGCCGCCGCCAGGGCAAAGCCCCACAAGGTGACTGGCGGCGGGGCACCTTCTCCCCTTTTCCCTTGTGGCGGTGGGCGCGGGGCTCCCTGCCGGGGCAGAGGCGCCGGGCGGACGCGAGGCCCGGCAGCAGCGTGCTGGCTGATGCGGCGCGACGGCAGTGGAGCGGCTGATCGAGGCCCGGCGGCTGCGTCCCGGAGCGGCGTCCGACATCCAGGTCTGGATCCGGGGGCTTCGGGTCTTATGGTGGTTTCCCTCGTCGGTTGCCTGTTGCTGGCTGGCCGGCGGTGGGGAAGACACACACCTGCGGGCCACGGCTGGTCATGGCCGGCAGGGCGTGCGGGCCGAGGTGGCTAAGGCCGGAAGCTGCGGTCTCACCCCGGCAGTTGTTGCTGATGGTGGCTGTGGTGCTCTGCCTGGTCGGGGGGTGCAAGGCCTCAGCTTGGCAGGGAGGCGATGCGGGCCTGCGGGGGCATCGACGGCGCTGCGCTGGGTCCTGCTGATACCGCAAGGTGGTGGAGTTGCCCTTCTTCTCCTGCATGTGGACCGACAGTACGCGGGGCTGGGCGGGTGCCCTTAATGCTGGCCGCACGCAGAACGGGGGAGGTTTGAGGCCTGACACGGATCGGAGCCTGTGCTTCGGGTAGATGTGGTCGGGCGTGGCCTGGGATTTGCCCCCGCGGGTGGTGGTTGTTCTCTCCTCACGGGTAACGTGGTCAGTGGTGGTGGCGGGGACATCGTCGCTTTGGTAGGTGGCTCGTCACCGGTGAACAGAAAAAAGAAAAGAAAAAAATAATAATATAAAAACCGAAGAAAAAACCAGCCCGGTTGAAAAGGAAAACCAAAGTCTTCTTTTTTAGCGTTATATTTGACGCACTACAAAAGATGGAAAACGAAAAACTTAGAACATGATCAACAGAGGTGTTTGAGTAGGCGAGATGGCTCTGTCTAAGAGCACGTAGTTTCCTGACATGCTTGAAATGGCCCCATTTTTTTCATGCCTTATCCTATATCCTATATACTTAAGAAGTTTACCTCCACTACTTCATTTATCTCAACATGCAGCATAGCCATGTCATCATCCAATCACATCCAGCCACATCACACAGTCCCACTCAAGACCACGTCAGGTTTTTTTTCTTCGTTGGAAGTTTCCAAGCGGAGCCCACAACAAATTGACCAGTGTTTCAAGTATTAAGTCAAATGCCACGTCGTCCCTTCCATTACCAGTGTCCGAACTGACAGAGGACCAGCCATCTCCGATCTATATCGTCTGTTCTCTCCTCTCCCCACAAAAGTGACTCTTCCTTCTCCAGCCTTTTCCTCAACTTTTAATCTCCTCCAGTGACGCCTGAGCTCCTCTTAATTGTAATCCACTCAGAAGCATCATGGACAAATTCACTACAAAGGAGGGAGACGGATCTCACATGTTGTTTGTCCACCCCATCACTGACCTAAAGTCCGCCAAGAACAACACAAAACGGAGATTCAATACAAATGAATCTCCCATCTGGCAAGCGGCTCCTGCACGGCGTTCTTCAAGATGCAGCACCGAGAGAAGGGCCGCATCAGGGTGCTTCTCTCCCTGCCGCCAACGCTTTTCTCCCCCACTTCTTTCACCAGATCATGAGGAAAGATGGGGGGCCGTGTCCGAGAGGAGGGCCGCATCAGGAGGCTTCTCTCTCCTTCCCGACGCTTTTCTCCCCCACTTCTTGCACCGGATCGTGAGGAAAGATGAGCTCGATTTGTTGTTGGTTCGTACTATCACAACTAGGTCTCGCCTGGTCACGAGTAACTGAGTAAGTGCTTTTTTTTGCAACTTTGCATCCTCCAGGGCTATTACCCATGGTCGCTGGGAACGCCTATTCTCTCACATCAGCAAGACCTCGCTGATTCAGGAAGAAAAATTGGGCATAAGTTGCAACCTCCATTCTCAGGAAGGAGCATGATCTCGATTTTGTGGTGATTAGTGGCGGTCTCTGTTCTCTTTTTTCATAATTACATTTTAATTTCAGGCCTTAGTTTGGCTCCAACGGAAAGTCAAAAACAGTTATGTTTCAGTCTAAGGATGTTTATTTGTATTGCTTTTGTCATCAGGTGGAGCATATAAGATTATTTTATCAGAACTGTCCAGGAGCACCTGCAATGGAAAGTCTTCCGGAAGCTTGGGGATATCTTTGCTCGCTTCTTCTGTATGATTAATTTAGTGAACTACAGTGCACATCAATGTATGGAATACATATCAACAATCAATTATATAACCGTATTTTTTGGTTTTCTAATTGATAATTTTGTTACTTGCTAGATTCCTGTTTTGTATATGTATATTCAGGGCCATGATGTGTTCTCTTTCTTTTGCAATGCTACACGTAGAAGCATTTGTTTTCTCAGTTTTTTGTAGCAATTATTGTGATCAAACATCTCATATTTGTTCTCTTATATTTTGCTCAAAATCAATTGTGAACGGGCTCAAAATCATCTATGAATATGCTAATTCACAATTATCGTGTACCATGCAGGAAGGATCCAATCCAGTTGGTATATGCAACTAAATGAATTTTTGTTACATTTGAACACCCGAGAGAATCTTTTATGTTGGGTAAAAATATTTGTGCCTTTTTTTTTCAAATCAAGTATCAGGTTACTACCAACATGTTCTGTCGAGTACCAAAAACAATAGATTTATGGATTCGTATCGCAATTATTTTTACTATGTATGTAGATAAATTGGTAGTCCTCAATTGATATTCAATCATGACTTCATTTAACTTGCCCATTTATTTTGCAAGAAACATCATCAGACTAAGAAAATTCATTGTTTGTCGTTTCAAACTTTCATAGCTCCCTAAATTACATTAGGGCGGCCGCCAATAACATTAGTATTTTCTTAGATTCGATTTAGATTGTTACCTAAGGAAGGAAATGCTGAAATAATTAGTAGATTTTTCTTTAATTATGCCGATGTCCTAAAACTTAATCTTTTACATCTAGCGACTATAATAACCCAATTGTTTCTGATTTTTCATACCATTCTATATATTCTTTTTTCTGCAAGATATTATTATATATTTCCATTTTACGGTAATTTCTCACTCCATAAACCCCCCTTCCATACGGTGCTACAAATTCCCGCAGCAACGCGTGGGATGTTCTCTAGTATGACCAATTCAAGGCACTATGCCAAGTTGTTTTGGTTTTCAACAAGTTTTGCATTTTTCAGAGTTTTCTCGGTCAAAATCGCCTGATAAATGGGCAGACGTGTCACAACTTGCATACGGTGTCAGAAATCGTTCAAACCTGGCATGGATGACTATGATGGTCATGCCCACCTGGTTGAAAAGGTCGGGGTCATTTTAAGAATGTCCAAATGTAAACCATGTTTAATTGAGGATGTTCGGGTTGGCTAGAAGACTCTACCTGAGGGTACATTGTTTCTCAACATCCTTCAAATGGCCTAATTTTCCCACCTCCTTCTATGATCAAATCAAGCACCATGTCAATTTGTTTAAGTTTTCGATAATTCTTGCATTTTTTAGAGTTTTCTCGGTGAAAACTGGCTGATAAATGGCTGGACGTGACACAACATTCATATGGTGTGGGAAATTCATTCAAACCTGACATGGATGCCTACCATGGCCATGCCCGCCTACTGGAGAAGGTATATCATGTTCAACAGAGGGTGTTCGGGTAAGCGAGAAGGGTCCAGTTGAGGGCATGTTTTTGCGGCATCCATTAACTCAATCGAAATCTTTCCATGATCTTATATGACCGATTAAACGCACCATGCCAAGTTGTTTTGTTTTTCGACAAATTCGATCTTTTCTGTAGATCTCTCGGTTAAAAAAGGCAGATAAATGACATGACATGTCGCAACTTGCATATTTTGTTGGAAATCATTCAAACCTGGCATGGATCCTTACCACGGGCATGCCCCCTGCCTGCAAAAGTTGGGTCCATTTAAAAAAATTCAAAACTAGACCTTGTTCAATGGAGGGTGCACCTGGATGGGCATGCCCATGGTAGACAATCATGCTAGGTTTAACAATTCACGACACCATATGCAAGTTGCGACAAGTTCGACCATTTTATCGGTCTTCTTTTACCAAGAAAACTCCAGAAATGCATAATTTGTCGAAAACCAAATCAACTTGGCAGGGTGCCTTGAATTGCTCATAAAATGCCATGAAAAAAATTAGGTCCATTTCTTCTTCTTTTTTGCTGGGGAAATTGGGGCCATTTCAAAGATATTAAAAATAACGTGATATCAGACGAACCATTCTGACCTTACCCAATAATCTCCGTTGAACATGGTGTTTTTTAGACATCCTTGAAATGACCCCTACTAACAAATACAAAGGGATAAAATTGAAAACAGTAAGTGTTTTCTAAAAGTATTTAATAAAAAAATATAGAAAAAAGAATTTAGAATCATTAGTTTAAAAAGTTAGTTAAAACATGTATTTTGGTATTGAAAAAAGATAAAAGTGAATTAACAAAATAAGAAATGAAATGAAAAAATAGAAAAGAAAATAAAAAGCTTAGGCCTTGGCCTAACAAGGCAACGACATTGCTCCCGTCGGGTGCGTGTGGGCCCAGTCCAACAGCTCACGGATTTGAAAAAAGTTCAACAAGTTTTTACACAATATTCATGGATTTGAAAAAAGTTCAATAAGGAAATTTGCAAAAAGGTTTTCTCTATTTTGGGAACCTCGGCTACCCAGCCATTTTTTCGGTTTTGGGACGTTCTCGGAGGTCGTGAACCGTGTTTTTTCTTTTTCTTTTTTATCTTCTCTCTTGTTCATTTTTTGTCTTCTTTGACTTTTCGTTTATTCTGTTTATTATTCTATTTCTCATAAATTTATTTTTTCAGAATTCCAATTTTGTTCATATTTTTCTGGAATTCCAAATTTGTTACTGATTTTCAAAAAATGTTCATGTTTAAAATTTTGTTCTTTTATAAAAAAATGCTCGTGTTTTGACATTCTGAGCAAGTTTGAAAGGCATGAACATTCTTTTAAAATTTATGTACATTCTTTAAAAAACAAATATTAGTATTTTATGAACAAAATAGGAAAACCAGGAACCCTAATGAAAACCGTGCAAAAAAACATAAACCAAAGAGTGAAGGTGATGTGTTTTTCTCTTGGCGTTATGTCTCTCGAACAAGAAGAAGAAAACAAGGTTAGTAGGGAAAATCAGATATGCTAACCCATATGGTTTGTGCGGTCACACGTAGTGCGCGAGGGCTGTAGTTCGAATCCAGCCAAGGACACCTATTTTTTGATGACTAAAACTAAAAAACCTAAATGGGCTGAGCCCATGTGGGAGGGCTGTTCACCGGGTATTATATGAACCTACGGTGTATACGTAGAAAAAGAGGGTACAAAGAAAAGTCCATACTACCCTTTATACGTTTTGTGAGGGGGGTGTACCGAAGCATTCCTCGCTTGCTTGGCCGTGCTTTAGAACGTATAAGTAACAGAAATGTTGACCTTGTCAAATAACGCACGAGCCATTTGTAAGTCGCCTGAATTCAAATACGCACAAGTCAATTTTGGAGAGAACACAAGCACAACTTGATGGCGAGCTGCGGCGTCCTAGGCAGAGGCGAGGAAGCGGGTTGACCGGTGTGGTTGGGGGTGCAGTGGCTCGCCGGGGAAATTAGATGGCTAAGGGAGCTTTAGAGGGACGATCATGGTTGGCGGCAACACGGCAGTGGGCAGCAGTGAGGAGTAGGTGGGACCACTGATACCTCTCAAAAGCCTGTTTTGAGATGTGTAGGAGCGCCGCCGGCCGCAGGTGGGGGAGGCAGGCGTATCGGCCAATGGTCATGGGCGGTTTGGAAGGAGGAAGAGCTTGAGGTAGAAGATATAAAACAGGTGTCCAATGAAGATCCAAAATTTTGGCAACTTTCAAATAGTCATGCCCTTTTAATAAATAATATCAGAGAAATCTCGTAAAACCATAGGAACCTGAATATATCCAAAATGCTAGTGCATTTTAATATACTCTTCCATTTATAGCAAGAATAAATGTGAGTAGTTACGAAAATTTGACAGGCGGTCACTGCAATATAACTAGGTTTGAGCACTGGAACCCAAATTACCAACCTCAGTGGGGTTGGGACTTGGGACCTGGCTAGCTAGCTCGCTCCCGCCTCGCGCCGTACGTATCCGTTTGGTATATACCTGACTGAGCGTGACATGGATATGCATGATCTTCTAGCACGTGCGTACGTGCTACAGTTCATTGATAGTTTGGACCCGGGTGCTCAGCTAGCTAGCATTGAGCGCATATGCATCGATTTGAACACGTGGGATGGCACGCATCTGCCGTCCTCCTAGCAATGAATAATGGAGATATGAAAGACCGGTGCCTCCAACAGCCAACAGATGAAGATGGTCCGCTGAGGATAAGACGATAGATTCTTCCATTATTGCTCACTTTTTATTTTCTTCCTCCACACCATTACTGCATGCGTGGTATATCTCCAACAAAGACTACGAGACGCTCATATCCAAGATTTTCCGACCTCCAAAATATACAAAGACCACAGGACTAGGGATCCGCCATAGCCACAATTATTACAGATCGATTACCGCAATAACAACAATAACAACAAAACATCACACATCAGTGACCACTTTTGCCAAACCATATGCGATAAGTTTCACCACAAAAATACACACTATCAAAAGCCCCTGGGCGCCACATTGCAAGAGTTTTCCAAGTTGCCCGCCACATTGCAAGAGCCCCTGGGCGCCAAATGCAAATCCGAAAGTGAATCTTGTGATCCATCTTCTCTGGCAAATAATTACAACGTCAAATCAAAAGCGCGTTACATGTATGCATGCTCGATCTACTACTAATATGTGTGCTACCGTTCATTGATACTTTGACCCAGCTAGCATCCAGTGGCCGCATGAAGGTGACGCTATAACTTGCTGAGGATAAGATGAACGAATGGATATGGTTTGCTGACGATAAGATGATACCCATTGTTTCGTGAAGTGAATGATGGCATCGCTTGTTTTTTTTTCAAACATGGGGAAGGGACTTGCATGCCCAAATCTGGCCTTAGATTAACAAAGCAAGGAATAGCCGGCGAACCTCCCTAGTCGTCCAAATCGCACGCCCGAAACATTTTATATTTCTGTAGTTGATATGTAGCTCAAGAGTGGAGTTCAATACACATGTTGATGAAGAATACATGTATGCACCAAGGTCATTTGGAATCTCCAAGGAGAACAAGAACGGAAGAGCAGGAGCGCTGAACTGCCTCTTACCTCTCCCCCGCCTCCACTAAGGCAAATAAAAGAGAGCCAATAGGGAGCCTGCCCCTCCCGGTCTGTGGTCCCATCGATCTTATTATTAGAGAGGCTCTCACCAGATCCTCTATACACTGCTACGATCCACCTTAGAGAATATCAAGTAGAGGAGGAAGACGTGAAGCCAGCGCCACTCACAAGCGCCAGCACACCTCTTGACCTGTACAAAAGAATGGAGGAGCACATGAGAGCGCCAGCAACCGTAGTTGCACAACGCCATGAATCTGGCAGGAACGCGACGGCATGGGAACCGCCATCACTGAAGATACTTCCTTCGCCTCATTGCCCTCAATACAAACTTGAGGGCAAATAAAAAGGATCGGAGTAGTTATCGAATTTGGATCCAAATGCCTCATTATTCATTGGGGAGAAGCAAAGAAACAAGAAACCTACCACTACTCACCAAAGATCCCCCCTTCCACCACCATTTTGGTCGGCAACACCGAAGAGGGGAAGGAGAGCGGCCTGAATCTACTGCACAAGGGCCGACCTCAGTCCAAGTTAATCTAGGTGGAAGGGGGAGTGGAAGAGAGGGGTGGGGATATCTGAACGACCAATGCTACACAGACGAATGATATGGTACAGGATTTACAGAGTGTCTTACGTAGGATTCTGAGGTTGGAGAATTAGGTGAAGGGCCCCAACCAGTTCAATTCGGGTGGAGGGGGGGTAGTAAGGAATGTCTCATAACAATAGTTTTGCTACTTCTCAAGTACCTAAATTTTTTTTGTTGCCTAAGTCAGTTTTTCCTTCATCCCAAGTGCATGAGATGTGCACGCCAGACCTCGCCGAAGAAGAAGAAGCCCCACTATCTATCTTGGGGGAAGGGGGAGTCATAGCCTCATTATCGATCTTAGGGGGGCAGCCACATCCCATTATGTATTTTAAGGGTAGGGGTCCAGCGGATCATCGGAGTTGTTCACTAGTGCGACTATGCTTAGAGGAATGGCCAG
>NC_041381.1:619311870-619319818 GCF_002162155.2 Triticum dicoccoides
GGCGGAGATAGCCACCGGCTAGCCAGGGAGTCAGGGGGAAGGAGGAGGCAAGAGGTTAGTCATGGTTTGGTCGGCGGCTGCGTGAGGAAGAAGAAGGTGCAGGTTAAAGATAAACAATCCTTGATCTATTCTTAGCTCTTGGATGAAGATCTAATGGACTTTGATGAAAATAAAGTGACAGATGATACTGTTTTTCAGGTACCTCTTTTTTGTTAGGGATGTTTTTTCAGGTACCTGATAAGTGCCGGGGAGAGTACGTACTCCCGTTGTCTTTTTTTTTTGCAGGGAGTACTCCCGTTGTCTCGCCGTGTTACACGATATATGCACGGTAGCATGCATGCACAAGACTACGGTAGGGTCGTCCCCTAGTTGTTGTTCTTTTGTCCAAAACGAAAGGTGCATGCTCTCTGATTGATCGATCCATCTACTATGAACGCTCATATACAGACACAAGCGCTCATATACAGGCGCATACACTCACCCGTATGAACGCACACACGCACACCCTATCCCTATGAGCATCTCTGCAAGACTGAGCCGGCATATCATCTTGAGATTTACGAAGCCACCGTAGGCGCCTCGTCGTCGACGGGAACGTCTCCTCCCATTGAAAGCGCATCGCCGGAAATCCAGAAATAATGCGAGCACCAGGATTTGAACCCTGGTGGGATGGGGATATCACTGTCCACCTAACCATCTCAACCACAGGTTGGTTCGCCTGTGAGCGCATATATAATGGAGATATTTTGTTGATTTTGTTGATATGTTGCACCGATTTGAACACGTGGGGTGGCACGCATCGACCGACCTCCACGCAACGAATAATGGAGATATGAAAGGCCAGTGCCTCCAAGAGCCAACAGGTGAAGATGGTCCGCTGAGGATAAGATGATAGAATCTTCCTCCATTGTTGCTCTTTTTTTTTTGTTCTTCCTCTACACCATTACTGCATGTATGTTCCATAGAATGCGATGCTCTGTCCAAGATTTTCCAACCTCCAAAATATAAAAAGACCACAATGCTAGGGATCTGCCATAGCCACAAATATCACAAACCGATCCCGCAACAACAACAACAACAACAAAAAAACAACAACAGCAACAACAACAACAACAATAACAACAACAGCAACAAAACATCACACATTGATGACCACTTTTGCCAAAGATGTGGGATAAGTTTCACCTAAAAACACACTCAGATTATGAGTTATCCATGTTGCCCACGCCAGCGCATTGCAGCAGCCCTTGCCACATGCAAATCCGAGAGTGAATCGTGTGTTCGATCTCCTCGGACGAATTACAGCGTCAAATAAAAAGTGTGTAACACGTATGCATGCTTGATCTGCTAGTAACGTGGTGCTACCATTTATTGATACTTTGCCACAGCTAGCATGCAGTGACCGCATGAATGTGATGTTGTAGTTGGCTAGGGTCTTCTTCGATCTACATAGATTTTCAAACATCGAAAATGGATATTGATCTATTCATCTTCAATAATAGTAGTACAATGTACAGTAGAAAAAATTAAAAATTACATCCCATCCGCAGACCATGTAATGACGACTACAAGCTCTGAGGCAAGCTGAAGGCGCGCTGCTGTCATCGCCCCTCCCTCGCCAGAGCCGGGCAAACATTATTGTAGTAGATAGTCGGGAAGTTGTCATGCTAAGGCCACATAGAACTAACGCACCAGGACAGCAACCGCCACCGATGAAGAGTGTATATCTGAAATATCCAACCTCAAGACACAAGAACATAGACGAACGATGAACATATCCGAGAAAATCCAGCAAAGACAGATCCGCCGGAGACACACCACCACACGCCCACCGATGATGCTAGACGTATCAACGGAATAGGGAGTAGGTGGGGAGACCTTATTCCATCTTCAGGGAGCCGCCGCCATCTCGCCTTCCTGAGCAGGACAAAAACCCTAACAAAAATCAAAAAAAAGATCTAAAAATGGAGCCCTCCCACCGGCAAGGGTCGGGATCCACTCCGCCCCCTTGGCCCTAAGGCCACCGGTGACGGGGTGGACCGGCGACGGCACCGACAGGAGGCAGAGGAACCCTAGATTTTTGGGAGGTGGCGGCTAGCTAGGTCGTCTCATCTGGCCTCTGATGGCTGCAACTGCAACATCGCCCCTAGGATTGACAGAAAACGGATATGCTCTGCTCCGATACCCACTGGTTTGTGAAGTGAAAGATGGCATTGCTCGGTTTTTCAACTGGCAGAAGGGACTCCTAGGATCCCAAATCTGGTGTTAGATTAGCAAAAGTGTTACAGCTCTACACAAAGGACCCTGACAAAATAAAAATTACACATTGGTCCTCCATTCTACAATTATAAGCCCTCAAGAAAAAGGAAAAACACAATTGGGTTTCGATCACCATGGCGACCTCACTGGAGATGCAAAAGCCACCATCTCCGGAAGCAACATTGCCAGCTCTGGGCAACAAGAATATGGCCTCCACACTAGAGGTTGAAGAAGGGGTCATCAAAAAAAAGCGAGCAAAGCAAGGAACAACTGGTGAACAACCCTAGCCGCTTAAATCGCACGCTCTAAACATTTCCATGGTTGATCTGCGGCTCCAGCGCGAAGTTTGATTTAAAGGTTGATGAAGAATACACCGATGCAGCGAGGCCAATGGGAATCCCCACGGATCCAAAGCTCGGAAGAGCGGGAGCGCAGATTTACCGCTTTTCCTGCTGCGCCTCCACGAAGGTAAATAAGAGAGAGCCAACAGGGAGCTTGCTCCTCCCAATTCCAGGTCCCATCAATATTATTATTAGAGAGGCTCTCACCAAATCCTCCATACACCGCTACCATCCACTTCAGAGAATATAAAGTAGAGAAGAAAGAGACCGAGCCGACGCTGGTGGTAGAGCCAGCATCCGAAGCTATACAACGCCATGATCTGGCAGGTATGCGATGGCATGGGAGCCGCCATCACCCAAGATACTTCCTTCGCCTCGTAGACCTTAACAGGAACTCGAGGGTAAAGAAAAGGACTGGAGTAGTTGTCTAATCTGGATCCAAATGCCTCATTATTTGTCAGAAGCAAAGAAACAAGAAACCTACCACTACGCACGAACAAGCCCCCCTTCCACCCCCATTCCGGTTGTCAACATAGGTGGAGAATAGGGGAAGGAGGGTGTTCTGAATCTACGGCACAGGGCCGACCTCAGTCCATGTCAATCTAGGTGGAAGGGGGAGTGGAAGAGAGGGGTGGGGGTTATCTGATTGAGCAATCCTACACATATGAATGATATCGTACATGATTAACGAGGTGGCTTGTGTAGATTTTCATACCATTCTATATATTCTTTTTTCTGCAAGATATTATTATATATTTTCATTTTATGGTAATTTCTCACTCCATAAACCCCCCTTCCATACGGTGCTACAAATTCCCGCAGCAACGCGTGGGATGTTCTCTAGTATGACCAATTCAAGGCACTATGCCAAGTTTTTTTGGTTTTCAACAAGTTTTGCATTTTTCAGAGTTTTCTCGGTCAAAATCGCCTGATAAATGGGCAGACGTGTCACAACTTGCATACGGTGTCAGAAATCGTTCAAACCTGGCATGGATGACTATGATGGTCATGCCCACCTGGTTGAAAAGGTCGGGGTCATTTTAAGAATGTCCAAATGTAAACCATGTTTAATTGAGGATGTTCGGGTTGGCTAGAAGACTCTACCTGAGGGTACATTGTTTCTCAACATCCTTCAAATGGCCTAATTTTCCCACCTCCTTCTATGATCAAATCAAGCACCATGTCAATTTGTTTAAGTTTTCGATAATTCTTGCATTTTTTAGAGTTTTTTCGGTGAAAACTGGCTGATAAATGGCTGGACGTGACACAACATGCATATGGTGTGGGAAATTCATTCAAACCTGACATGGATGCCTACCATGGCCATGCCCGCCTACTGGAGAAGGTATATCATGTTCAACAGAAGGTGTTCGGGTAAGCGAGAAGGGTTCAGTTGAGGGCATGTTTTTGTGGCATCCATTAACTCAACCGAAATCTTTCCATGATCTTATATGACCGATTAAACGCACCATGCCAAGTTGTTTTGTTTTTCGACAAATTCGATCTTTTCTGTAGATCTCTCGGTTAAAAAAGGCAGATAAATAACATGACATGTCGCAACTTGCATATTTTGTTGGAAATCGTTCAAACCTGGCATGGATCCTTACCACGGGCATGCCCCCTGCCTGCAAAAGTTGGGTCCATTTAAAAAAATTCAAAACTAGACCTTGTTCAATGGAGGGTGCACCTGGATGGGCATGCCCATGGTAGACAATCATGCTAGGTTTAACAATTCACGACACCATATGCAAGTTGCGACATGTTCGACCATTTTATCGGTCTTCTTTTACCAAGAAAACTCCAGAAATACATAATTTGTCGAAAACCAAATCAACTTGGCAGGGTGCCTTGAATTGCTCATAAAATGCCATGAAAAAAATTAGGTCCATTTCTTCTTCTTTTTTGCTGGGGAAATTGGGGCCATTTCAAAGATATTAAAAATAACGTGATATCGGACGAACCATTCTGACCTTACCCAATAATCTCCGTTGAACATGGTGTTTTTTAGACATCCTTGAAATGACCCCTACTAACAAATACAAAGGGATAAAATTGAAAACAGTAAGTGTTTTTTAAAAGTATTTAATAAAAAAATATAGAAAAAAGAAATGAAATGAATTAACAAAGATAAAACATGTATTTTGGTATTGAAAAAAGATAAAAGTGAATTAACAAAATAAGAAATGAAATGAAAAAATAGAAAAGAAAATAAAAAGCTTAGGCCTTGGCCTAACAAGGCAACGAAATTGCTCCCGTCGGGTGCATGTGGGCCCAGTCCAACAGCTCACGGATATGAAAAAAGTTCAACAAGTTTTTACACAATATTCATGGATTTGAAAAAAGTTCAATAAGGAAATTTGCAAAAAGGTTTTCTCTATTTTGGGAACCTCGGCTACCCAGCCATTTTTTCAGTTTTGGGACGTTCTCGGAGGTCGTGAACCGTGTTTTTTCTTTTTCTTTTTTATCTTCTCTCTTGTTCATTTTTTGTCTTCTTTGACTTTTCATTTATTCTGTTTATTATTCTATTTCTCATAAATTTATTTTTTCAGAATTCCAATTTTGTTCATATTTTTCTGGGATTCCAAATTTGTTACTGATTTTCAAAAAATGTTCATGTTTAAAATTTTGTTCTTTTATAAAAAAAAATGCTCGTGTTTTGACATTCTGAGCAAGTTTGAAAGGCATGAACATTCTTTTAAAATTTATGTACATTCTTTAAAAAACAAATATTAGTATTTTATGAACAAAATAGGAAAACCAGGAACCCTAATGAAAACGTGCAAAAAAACATAAACCAAAGAGTGAAGGTGATGTGTTTTTCTCTTGGCGTTATGTCTCTCGAACAAGAAGAAGAAAACAAGGTTAGTAGGGAAAATGAGATATGCTAACCCATATGGTTTGTGCGGTCACACGTAGTGCGCGAGGGCTGTAGTTCGAATCCAGCCAAGGACACCTATTTTTTGATGACTAAAACTAAAAAACCTAAATGGGCTGAGCCCATGTGGGAGGGCTGTTCACCGGGTATTATATGAACCTACGGTGTATACGTAGAAAAAGAGGGTACAATTTGTGAAAAGTCCATACTACCCTTTATATGTTTTGTGAGGGGGGTGTACCGAAGCATTCCTCGCTTGCTTGGCCGTGCTTTAGAACGTATAAGTAACAGAAATGTTGACCTTGTCAAATAACGCACGAGCCATTTGTAAGTCGCCTGAATTCAAATACGCACAAGTCAATTTTGGAGAGAACACAAGCACAACTTGATGGCGAGCTGCGGCGTCCTAGGCAGAGGCGAGGAAGCGGGTTGACCGGTGTGGTTGGGGGTGCAATGGCTCGCCGGGGAAATTAGATGGCTAAGGGAGCTTTAGAGGGACGATCATGGTTGGCGGCAACACGGCAGTGGGCAGCAGTGAGGAGTAGGTGGGACCACTGATACCTCTCAAAAGCCTGTTTTGAGATGTGTAGGAGCGCCGCCGGCCGCAGGTGGGGGAGGCAGGCATATCGGCCAATGGTCATGGGCGGTTCGGAAGGAGGAAGAGCTTGAGGTAGAAGATATAAAACAGGTGTTCAATGAAGATCCAAAATTTTGGCAACTTTCAAATAGTCATGCCCTTTTAATAAATAATATCAGAGAAATCTCGTAAAACCATAGGAACCTGAATATATCCAAAATGCTAGTGCATTTTAATATACTCTTCCATTTATAGCAAGAATAAATGTGAGTAGTTACGAAAATTTGACAGGCGGTCACTGCAATATAACTAGGTTTGAGCACTGGAACCCAAATTACCAACCTCAGTGGGGTTGGGACTTGGGACCTGGCTAGCTAGCTCGCTCCCGCCTCGCGCCGTACGTATCCGTTTGGTATATACCTGACTGAGCGTGACATGGATATGCATGATCTTCTAGCACGTGCGTACGTGCTACAGTTCATTGATAGTTTGGACCCGGGTGCTCAGCTAGCTAGCATTGAGCGCATATGCATCGATTTGAACACGTGGGATGGCACGCATCTGCCGTCCTCCTAGCAATGAATAATGGAGATATGAAAGACCGGTGCCTCCAACAGCCAACAGATGAAGATGGTCCGCTGAGGATAAGACGATAGATTCTTCCATTATTGCTCTCTTTTTATTTTCTTCCTCCACACCATTTCTGCATGCGTGGTATATCTCCAACAAAGATTACGAGACGCTCATATCCAAGATTTTCCGACCTCCAAAATATACAAAGACCACAGGACTAGTGATCCGCCATAGCCACAATTATCACAGATCGATTACCGCAACAACAACAATAACAACAAAACATCACACATCAGTGACCACTTTTGCCAAACCACATGCGATAAGTTTCACCAAAAAAATACACACTATCATGAGTTTTCCAAGTTGCCCGCCACATTGCAAGAGCCCCTGGGCGCCAAATGCAAATCCGAAAGTGAATCTTGTGATCCATCTTCTCTGGCGAATAATTACAACGTCAAATCAAAAGCGCGTTACATGTATGCATGCTCGATCTACTACTAATATGTGTGCTACCGTTCATTGATACTTTGACCCAGCTAGCATCCAGTGTCCGCATGAAGGTGACGCTATAACTTGCTGAGGATAAGATGAACGAATGGATATGGTTTGCTGAGGATAAGATGATACCCATTGTTTCGTGAAGTGAATGATGGCATCGCTTGTTTTTTTTTCAAACATGGGGAAGGGACTTGCATGCCCAAATCTGGCCTTAGATTAACAAAGCAAGGAATAGCCGGCGAACCTCCCTAGTCGTCCAAATCGCACGCCCGAAACATTTTATATTTCTATAGTTGATATGTAGCTCAAGAGTGGAGTTCAATACACATGTTGATGAAGAATACATGGATGCACCAAGGTCATTTGGAATCTCCAAGGAGCACAAGAACGGAAGAGCAGGAGCGCGGAACTGCCTCTTACCTCTCCCCCGCCTCCACGAAGGCAAATAAAAGAGAGCCAACAGGGAGCCTACCCCTCCCGGTCTGTGGTCCCATCGATCTTATTATTAGAGAGAAAAAAGTTCATTTTAAACCTTGAATTTGTAGAGGTTCGGCGAAACAAACCCTCAAGTCGAAATCCCGGTCGATTGCACCCTGAACTATGCATTCCCGGTCAAAACTGAACCCCGGCGTCGTTTGGCAAACCAGGATCGTCGACGTGTCATAGGATGGCCGGGTTTGGTGTCATTTCGCACAGTTTCCCGTTGGGCCGGCCAGCTTTAGTTTTTTTTTCTCCTTTTTTAAAAGGTGCAGTTTTTTATCGTTTATAAAGGCAAACCAGGATCGTCGACGTGTCATAGGATGGCCGGGTTTGGTGTCATTT
>NC_041381.1:619320093-619328144 GCF_002162155.2 Triticum dicoccoides
AAAAGGTGCAGTTTTTTTATCGTTTATAAAGGCAAACCAGGATCGTCGACGTGTCATAGGATGGCCGGGTTTGGTGTCATTTCGCACAGTTTCCCGTCGGGCCGGCCCGCTTTAGTTTTTTTTCTCCATTTTTAAAAGGTGCAGGTTTTTTATCGTTTATAAAGGCAAAAAAGAGCACATAGTGTGACCTGAACCCGAGACCTCCTGCTGCTGGTTGACAGAAGCTACCACCAGGACAGCACGTCATTGTTCACTTCCTCCCTGTTTCTTCTTTTTCTTCTTTCTTTTCCTTTTCTTTTTCTGTTCCTTTTATTTTTATTTTTCGTTTTTAATTTTTTGCTAAATCCGTGGTCATCTTAGTAGGAAATACCAAACGAAAAAAAACCTCGTGAACCAAATTTTCAAAAGGAAAAAAGGTCACGATGTTTTTTAAAAAAATCACGGATTTAGAAAAGTCCAATTTTTTTGGAAAGAAGTTCACAAATTTTCAAAAGAAAAGTTCATGGATTTTGGAAAAAAGTTGTAAAAATAAAAAGAGTTCATGGATTTGAAAAAAAAGTTCACGGATTCAAAAAAGTCCATGAGTTTTGTAAAAAGTTTCACGCATTAGATAAAAACAGAAAAAACTAAGAAATTGGAATAAATTATTCACAAGAGGTGAGGCGGCGTGCTTGGTAGACAGTTTTTGCACCAACAAGGGGAGGTTGCGAGTTCAAAACACCTTATGTGTGCACCTTTTTTTAGCAGTGTAACAAAAGAAAATACATTTTTAACAGACAAAAAAATACAAATGGGTTGGCTGGGATTCTACCAAAGCTCCGACAGCTTAAGACTTGATGCAAAAAACCAATGGACTGAGAATACTTTGCTGATTACAATCCGAAAACAGTGCTATTTAACAATTGTTTTAGTACAAAATTTCATCATTTTGAAAACAAGTTCATTGAATTTGAAAAAAGTTCACGAATTCAAAAGATTCAAAAAAAAAGATCATGAAAACAAAAAAAGTTCATAAACTCGAGAAAAGTTCACGAAATTGAAAATAGAAGAAAAACAGAAGAAAACCGGCCAAAAAAAAAGCTGGAATCTAGCACAAAAAATGATCGTTATTTAAAGAAAATAAATTAGTAAACTATCGCAAAGTGGGTCTTGTCCCGGATGGCTAGCGCGTTCGTACCTTGCCTGTAAGGTGCGGTGTTCGAAACATCACAACGCACGTTGTTTGAAAGTTTTTGCAGAAAAACGTAAAAAAATAATACGATGGGCCGGCCCAGTGCGCGCCGTAGTCAAAATTCGAAACATCACGACACACATTTTTTGAAAGTTTTTGCAGAAAAACATAAAAAAAAAATACAATGGGCCGGCCCAGTGCGCGCCGTAGTCAATATTACCGTTGCTTGGCCCATGAGCCATACGAATCCCTGCCACGTCAGCATTTTTATGCCTCAAACGATATCAAGGTTTGATTTAGACCGGGATTGCATAGTTCAGGGTGCAATCGACCGGGATTTCGACTTGAGGGTTCATTTCGCCAAACCTCTACGAGTTCAGGGTTTAAAATAGACTTTTTCCTATTAGAGAGGCTCTCACCAGATCTTCTATACACTCACAAGCGCCAGCACACCTCTTGACCTGTACAAAAGAATGGAGGAACACATGAGAGCGCCATCAACCATAGTTGCACAACGCCATGAATCTGGTAGGAACGCGACGGCACGGGAACCGCCATCACTGAAGATACTTCATTCGCCTCATTGCCCTCAATACAAACTTGAGGGAAAATAAAAAGGATCGGAGTAGTTATCGAATTTGGATCCAAGCGCCTTATTATTCATTGGGGAGAAGCAAAGAAACAAGAAACCTACCACTACTCACCAAAGATCCCCCCTTCCACCACCATTTTGGTCGGGAACACCGAAGAGGGGAAGGAGAGCGGCCTGAATCTACTGCACAAGGGCCGACCTCAGTCCAAGTTAATCTAGGTGGAAGGGGGAGTGGAAGAGAGGGGTGGGGATATCTGAACGACCAATGCTACACAGACGAATGATATGGTACAGGATTTACAGAGTGTCTTACGTAGGATTCTGAGGTTGGAGAATTAGGTGAAGGGCCCCAACCAGTTCAATTCGGGTGGAGGGGGGGTAGTAAGGAATGTCTCATAACAATAGTTTTGCTACTTCTCAAGTACCTAAATTTTTTTGTTGCGTAAGTCAGTTTTTCCTTCATCCCAAGTGCACGAGATGTGCATGCCAAACCTCGCCGAAGAAGAAGAAGCCCCACTATCTATCTTGGGGGGAGGGGGAGTCATAGCCTCATTATCGATCTTAGGGGGGCAGCCACATCCCATTATGTATTTTAAGGGTAGGGGTCCAGCGGATCATCGGAGTTGTTCACTAGTGCGACTGGGCTTAGAGGGATGGCCGGGACAGTGGCCAGCACAACGGTGGGAGGGATGGCGGGGCGGAGATAGCCACCGGCTAGCCGGGGAGTGAGGGGGAAGCGGAAGGAGGCAGGAGGTTAGTCATGGGTTGGTCGGCGCCTACGTGAGGAAGAAGAAGGTGCAGGTTAAAGATAAACAATGCTTGATCTATTCTTAGCTCTTGGATGAAGATCTAATGGACTTTGATGAAAGTGAAGTGACAGATGATACTTTTTTTTCAGGTACCTTTTTTTTTGTTAGGGATGTTTTTTCAGGTACCTGATAAGTGCCGGGGAGAGTACGTACTCCCATTGTCTCGCCATGTTACACGATATATGCACGGGTAGCATGCATGCACAAGACTACGGTAGGGTCGTCCCCTAGTTGTTGTTTTTTTGTCCAAAACGAAAGCTGCATGCTCTCTGATTGATCGATCCATCTACTAGTTGGTCGGGGGTTGGGACCTGGCAAAGCTACCTCGCTCCTGCCTCGCGGCGTACCTATATGTTTGGTATACACTCTGGCCAACATATATACCCGATTGAGCGTGACAGGGATGCACGATCTTCTAGCACGTACGTGCTAGATTTTGTTGATATTTTGTGCGCGGGTGCTCAGCTAGCTAGCTGTGAGCGCATATATAATGGAGATATTTTATTGATTTTGTTGATATGTTGCATCGATTTGAACACGTGGGGTGGCACGCATCAACCGACCTCAATGCAACGAATAACGGAGATATGAAAGGCCAGTGCCTCCAAGAGCCAACATGTGAAGATGGTCCGCTGAGGATAAGATGATAGAATCTTCCTCCATTGTTGCTCTTTTTTTTCTTCTTCCTCTACACCATTACTGCATGTATGTTCCATAGAATGGGATGCTCTGTCCAAGATTTTCCAACCTCCAAAATATAAAAAGACCACAATGCTAGGGATCTGCCATAGCCACAAATATCACAGACCGATCCCACAACAACAACAACAACAACAACAACAACAACAACAACAACAACAACAAAACATCACACATTGATGACCACTTTTGCCAAAGATATGGGATAAGTTTCACCTAAAAACACACTCAGATTATGAGTTATCCATGTTGCCCACGCCAGCGCATTGCAGCAGCCCTTGCCACATGCAAATCCGAGAGTTAATCGTGTGTTCGATCTCCTCAGACGAATTACAGCGTCAAATAAAAAGTGTGTAACACGTATGCATGCTCGATCTGCTAGTAACGTGGTGCTACCATTTATTGATACTTTGCTACAGCTAGCATGCAGTGACCGCATGAACGTGATGTTGTAGCTGGCTAGGATCTTCTTCGATCTACATAGATTTTCAAACATCGAAAATGGATATTGATCTATTCATCTTCAATAATAGTAGTATAACGTACACTAGAAAAAAATAAAAATTACATCCCATCCGCAGACCACGTAGTGACGACTACAAGCTCTGAGGCGAGCCGAAGGCGTGCTGCTGTCATCGCCCCTCCCTCGCCGGAGCCGGGCAAACATTATTGTAGTAGATAGCCGGGAAGTTGTCATGCTAAGGCCACATAGAACTAACGCACCAGAACAGCAACCGCCACCGATGAAGAGTGTAAATCTGAAGTATCCAACCTCAAGACACAAGAACATAGATGAACGATGAACATATCCGAGAAAAACCAGTAAAGACAGATCCGCCGGAGACACACCTCCACACGCCCATCGACGATGCTAGACGTATCAACGGAACAGGGAGTAGGTGGGGAGACCTTATTCCATCTTCAGGGAGCCGCCGCCATCTCACCTTCCTAAGCAGGACAAAAACCCTAACAAAACTCGAGAAAAGGATCTAAAAATGGAGCCCTCCCACCGGCAAGGGTCGGGATCCACCCCGCCCCCTTGGCCCTAAGGCCACCGGTGACGGGGTGGACCGGCGACGGCACCGACAGGAGGCACAGGAACCCTAGATTTTTGAGAGGTGGCGGCTAGCTAGGTCGTCTCATCTGGCCTCTGATGGCTGCAACTTCAACATCGCCCCTTGGATTGACAGAAAATGGATATGCTCTGCTCCAATACCCATTGGTTTGTGAAGTGAAAGATGGCATTGCTCGGGTTTTTAACAGGCAGAAGGGACTTCGAGGATCCCGAATCTGGTGTTAGATTAGCAAAAGTGTTACAACTCTACACAAAGGACCCTGATTTTTTTTGAAAATTACACATTGGTCCTCCATTCTACAATTAGAAGCCCTCAAGAAAAAGGAAAAACACAATTGGGTTTCGATCACCATGGCGACCTCACCGGAGATGCAAAAGCCACCATCTCCGGAAGCAACATTGCTAGCTCTGGGCAACAAGAATACGGCCTCCACACTAGAGGTTGAAGAAGGGGGCATCAAAAAAAGCGAGCAAAGCAAGGAACAGCTGGGGAACAACCCTAGCCGCCTAAATCGCACGCTCTAAACATTTCCATGGTTGATCTGCGGCTCCAACGCGAAGTTTGATGCAAAGGTTGATGAAGAATACACTGATGCGCCGAGGCCAATGGGAATCCCCACGGATCCAAAGCTCGGAAGAGCGGGAGCGCAGATTTACCGCTTTTCCTGCTGCGCCTCCACGAAGGTAAATAAGAGAGAGCCAACAGGGAGCTTGCTCCTCCCAATTCCAGGTCCCATCAATATTATTATTAGAGAGGCTCTCACCAAATCCTCCATACACCGCTACCATCCACTTCAGAGAATATAAAGTAGAGAAGAAAGAGACCGAGCCGACGCTGGTGGTAGAGCCAGCATCCGAAGCTATACAACGCCATGATCTGGCAGGTATGCGATGGCATGGGAGCCGCCATCACTCAAGATACTTCCTTCGCCTCGTAGACCTTAACAGGAACTCGAGGGTAAAGAAAAGGACTGGAGTAGTCGTCGAATCTGGATCCAAATGCCTCATTATTTGTCAGAAGCAAAGAAACAAGAAACCTACCACTACGCACGAACAAGCCCCCCTTCCACCCCCATTCCGGTTGTCAACATAGGTGGAGAATAGGGGAAGGAGGGTGTTCTGAATCTACGGCACAGGGCCGACCTCAGTCCATGTCAATCTAGGTGGAAGGGGGAGTGGAAGAGAGGGGTGGGGGTTATCTGAATGAGCAATCCTACACATATGAATGATATGGTACATGATTAACGAGGTGGCTTGTGTGGGATTTTATGGTTGCAGAAATTAGAGGAAGGGCCCCACCCGGAATGGGGGGGGGGTATTAAGGAATGTCCGGTGATAACGGTTTTTCTATTTCTAAGGTACCTTTTTTGTTGCGTTGGTCACTTTTTCCTTCTTCGTTCCTTCGTCCCGAGTGCATGAGATGTGGAGGCCGGACCCCATTATCTATCTTAAGGTGGAAGCCACAACCCCATTATCTATCTTAGGGTGAAGCCACAACCCCATTATTTATCTTAGGGGTGGGGGTGCAGGAGGTCATCAGAGTTGTTCACTGGTGTGACAGGGATTATAGGGATGGCTCGGGCGGTGGTCAGCACGGCAGTGCCGGGAGGGTGGGGCGGTGAGGCGGAGGCAGGCAGTTAGGCTAGGGTTAGCCGGTGGCTGCGTGAGAGGAAGAAGGTGGAGGTTAAAGATGAATAGTGGCCGATCTATTTTGAGCCGTTGGATGAAGATCGAATGGCTTTTGATGAAAGTGAGTGATGATACATGTTTTTTCAGATACCTGATAAATAAACGATCCACCATAATAATTTTGTAGATTGACTGTAGGTGTAACATTTTTTCTATCTTTTTTCTTCATGGTAGCATTTTTTTTATTTTTTTATTTTCCAAAAAGGGTAGCATCTTCTTATCCAGGATCCCTCGATCAAGAGCATTGCCATTTTCTTATAAATAGAGGCCCAACTAAGCAGAAAGGGTATGCAAATCTAGCTAGCCAAGAGCAACACATAGCCATAGTGCGACTGCCTACGAGTACGTAGGTAGACAAGGCGAGAATGAACAACACACTACCAGTAACGGCGCCCACCGCGCACGCGCCCATGCCATCGCCGGCGCCGAAGCTTGGAGGTGCAAACATCGCCAGCCGGTGGCGCGAGCTCCAGGGCTCGGACTCGTGGGTTGGGCTCCTGGACCCGCTGGACTACGACCTCCGACAATCCATCATATCTTACGGCGAGCTCGCATCGGCCGCCCACGACGTGTTCAACCTTGAGAAGCGGTCACCTCACGCCGGCTTCTGCTTGTACAGCCGCGACCACCTTCTCGCCGCCTCCACCGTGACCCACCCTGAGTACTACAAGGTCACCAAGTTCCTCTACGCGACCTGCGGGGGATCAACGGCATCGAGGTTGGCCACATCCGTGCCAACGGTGACCAACGCGCTGTTCGTGCAACCGCTGGGAAAGGCCGAGGGGACTCCGACGTCCAACTGGATGGGTTACGTGGCGGTGGCGACGAACGAGGGAGTTACAGCACTGGGGAGGCGTGACATCGTCGTGGTGTGGCGCGGCACCGAGAACGAGTTGGAGTGGGAGGAAGACAAGCACTTCCTTCAGGTGTCTGCCGCGCCGGTGTTGGGCCGCTATGCTGACGAAGAGTACAAGAACGCCAAGGTGCACCGTGGCTTCCTATCCGTGTACACGTCCAGTGACAACAACTCCATGTACAACAAGACCAGCGCCAGAGAGCAGGTGAGCCTTGCATACTTCATATATATATATATATTGTCCAGTTCAATCTTAGGCTTAATAACATACCAGCAGCCGGAATTGTTCAAGGTGAAATTTGTCTTCACTAAAGGTGTACGCACACATGCAGGTTCTCGAGGAGGTAGGGAGGCTAATGGAGGAGTACAAGGACGAGGTGACCAGCATCACCGTCACCGGCCATAGCCTTGGAGCGTCACTCGCCACCCTCACCGCCATCGACATGGTGGCCAACGACGTCAACGTGCCCCCTAACTCGAAGCAACCGCCGTGCCCCGTGACAGCGATACTGCTGGCGTGCCCGCGAGTCGGGAACCCCACGTTCAAGTCCGCCTTCGACTCATTCCACCTCCTGCGGGCACTCCACGTGGCGAACGCCAAAGACCTCGTGCCACAGAACCCTCCCTCTGTGTTGTTAATGTGGTACGTGGACTGCGCGACAGCAACGATCGTAATTGACACGGACCGGTCACCCTACGTGTTTCACAAAATATCGACCCACCACGTCCTCGAGTTGTACCTGCACGGTGTCGCAGGGGATCATGGCGACAAGGCGGACTTCAAACTAGTGGTTCCCCGCGACGTGGCGCTGGTGAACAAGACTATCGACCTGCTGACAGACGAATACCCAGTGCCGGGGAGCTGGTGGGTCATTAAAAACAAATGCATGGTCAAGGGCACCGATGGCCAGTGGAAACTCGATGACTTCGAAGAAGCATAGTTAAGTGGTTAAGACGGTATACAACATTGTTGCCTATGGATTCGGCATGTACTATATATGCTCTTGTGCTTGCTTGTGTGTTTGCATTTCAATCATGTTGTCGGGCGTGAATATTTGTAGCAGATGACGGCCTGGCCGATCATTCAGTTATTGTCCTTCTATTTCATGCCTCCTACAAGTCTCGCTATATCATGTACTTATGCATTGCTTCATTGCTTT
>NC_041381.1:619328198-619328900 GCF_002162155.2 Triticum dicoccoides
AAAAATGTCATATCCCGTGTCTAAAAGAGCTTCTTCTTTTTTAATCTAAAGTGGCATGTTCTTGGTGTTAATGACATGTACTTAGCCGATTCATGGTGCGTGAATTGAGTTGGACGAACACAGGTAGTCCCGAGAAAAGAAAGAAAGCTGGTTCGGGATCAATCAACCAAAGCAAAAAGACTAAATAAGACAGCTCGGTTAAAATAGATTTTGATTTCTATATAACTTAATGACTTTGGTCGTCAAGAGTCATGGTCTCATGGAAGCCATACGTACTACATTGAGAGGTTGGGTAAATGATTAACAGAAATAGGGTGAACTAAAATCGCATATCATTGAGATTCAAAAAGCATCTCACTGGTGTTAGGATATTCTAGCCACATCATATGTCCATATAAAACAGTATTTCAGACCCGCAAAAAGAACAGTATTTCAGAAATCGCAATATGCAAAAAAAAAAACTCACACCACCACAATACATGTCGTCTCTGTGGGTAAATTAATTGAAGCTGCCCTATATGAAAATTGTCCCAACCATCAGATGCCAGGTGTCAGGCTTCTCCTTGGCATCGAGTGAAATCCATTATATGCTAGAAATTGGCCGTGTTTGCTGAATCAATCAAAGGGCATGTACGCGTTTATTATCTAGGAGTATCTTAGAACCTAACTTGCTCCTTAATTCGTTTAAAATAGATTTTTGAT
>NC_041381.1:619329390-619337819 GCF_002162155.2 Triticum dicoccoides
CCACTCCCAGTCCTCCTCTCCCCCCTGGGGCCGCCGCCAGGGCAAAGCCCCACAAGGTGACTGGCGGCGGGGCACCTTCTCCCCTTTTCCCTTGTGGCGGTGGGCGCGGGGCTCCCTGCCGGGGCAGAGGCGCCGGGCGGACGCGAGGCCCGGCAGCAGCGTGCTGGCTGATGCGGCGCGACGGCAGTGGAGCGGCTGATCGAGGCCCGGCGGCTGCGTCCCGGAGCGGCGTCCGACATCCAGGTCTGGATCCGGGGGCTTCGGGTCTTATGGTGGTTTCCCTCGTTGGTTGCCTGTTGCTGGCTGGCCGGCGGTGGGGAAGACACACACCTGCGGGCCACGGCTGGTCATGGCCGGCAGGGCGTGCGGGCCGAGGTGGCTAAGGCCGGAAGCTGCGGTCTCACCCCGGCAGTTGTTGCTGATGGTGGTTGTGGTGCTCTGCCTGGTCGGGGGTGCAAGGCCTCAGCTTGGCAGGGAGGCGATGCGGGCCTGTGGGGGCGTCGACGGCGCTGCGCTGGGTCCTGCTGATGCCGCAAGGTGGTGGAGTTGCCCTTCTTCTCCTGCATGTGGACCGACAGTACGCGGGGCTGGCCGGGTGCCCTTAATGCTGGCCGCACGTAGGACGGGGGAGGTTCGGGGCCTGACGCGGATCGGAGCCTGTGCTTCGGGTAGATGTGGTCGGGCGTGGCCTGGGATTTGCCCCCGCGGGTGGTGGTTGTTCTCTCCTCACGGGTAACGTGGTCAGTGGTGGTGGCTGGGACATCGTCGCTTTGGTAGGTTGCTCGTCACCGGTGAACAGAAAAAAGAAAAGAAAATAATAATAATATAAAAACCGAAGAAAAAACCAGCCCGGTTGAAAAGGAAAACCAAAGTCTTCTTTTTTAGCGTTATATTTGACGCACTACAAAAGATGGAAAACGAAAAACTTAGAACATGATCAACAGAGGTGTTTGAGTAGGCGAGATGGCTCTGTCTAAGAGCACGTAGTTTCCTGACATGCTTGAAATGGCCCCATTTTTTCATGCCTTATCCTATATCCTATATACTTAAGAAGTTTACCTCCACTACTTCTTTTATCTCAACATGCAGCATAGCCATGTCATCATCCAATCACATCCAGCCACGTCACGCAGTCCCACTCAAGACCACGTCAGGTTTTTTTTCTTCGTTGGAAGTTTCCAAGCGGAACCCACAACAAATTGACCAGTGTTTCAAGTATTAAGTCAAATGCCACGTCGTCCCTTCCATTACCAGTGTCCGAACTGACAGAGGACCAGCCATCTCCGATCTATATCGTCTGTTCTCTCCTCTCCCCACAAAAGTGACTCTTCCTTCTCCAGCCTTTTCCTCAACTTTTAATCTCCTCCAGTGACGCCTGAGCTCCTCTTAATTGTAATCCACTCAGAAGCATCATTGACAAATTCACTACAAAGGAGGGAGACGGATCTCACATGTTGTTTGTCCACCCCATCACTGACCTAAAGTCCGCCAAGAACAACACAAAACGGAGATTCAATACAAACGAATCTCCCATCTGGCAAGCGGCTCCTGCACGACGTTCTTCAAGGTGCAGCACCGAGAGAAGGGCCGCATCAGGGTGCTTCTCTCCCTGCCGCCAACGCTTTTCTCCCCCACTTCTTTCACCAGATCGTGAGGAAAGATGGGGGGCCGTGTCCGAGAGGAGGGCCGCATCAGGAGGCTTCTCTCTCCTTCCCGACGCTTTTCTCCCCCACTTCTTGGACCAGATCCTGAGGAAAGATGAGCTCGATTTGTTGTTGGTTCGTACTATCACAACTAGGTCTCGCCTGGTCACGAGTAACTGAGTAAGTGCTTTTTTTGCAACTTTGCATCCTCCAGGGCTATTACCCATGGTCGCTGGGAACGCCTATTCTCTCACATCAGCAAGACCTCGCTGATTCAGGAAGAAAAATTGGGCATAAGTTGCAACCTCCGTTCTCAGGAAGGAGCATGATCTCGATTTTGTGGTGATTAGTGGCGGTCTCTGTTCTCTTTTTTCATAATTACATTTTAATTTCAGGCCTTAGTTTGGCTCCAACGGAAAGTCAAAAACAGTTATGTTTCAGTCTAAGGATGTTTATTTGTATTGCTTTTGTCATCAGGTGGAGCACATAAGATTATTTTATCAGAACTGTCCAGGAGCACCTGCAATGGAAAGTCTTCCGGAAGCTTGGGGATATCTTTGCTCGCTTCTCCTGTATGATTAATTTAGTGAACTACAGTGCACATCAATGTATGGAATACATATCAACAATCAATTATATAACCGTATTTTTTGGTTTTCTAATTGATAATTTTGTTACTTGCTAGATTCCTGTTTTGTATATGTATATTGAGGGCCATGATGTGTTCTCTTTCTTTTGCAATGCTACACGTAGAAGCATTTGTTTTCTCAGTTTTTTGTAGCAATTATTGTGATCAAACATCTCATATTTGTTCTCTTATATTTTGCTCAAAATCAATTGTGAACGGGCTCAAAATCATCTATGAATATGCTAATTCACAATTATCGTGTACCATGCAGGAAGGATCCAATCCAGTTGGTATATGCAACTAAATGAATTTTTGTTACATTTGAACACCCGAGAGAATCTTTTATGTTGGGTAAAAATATTTGTGCCTTTTTTTTTTCAAATCAAGTATCAGGTTACTACCAACATGTTCTGTCGAGTACCAAAAACAGTAGATTTATGGATTCGTATCCCAATTATTTTTACTATGTATGTAGATAAATTGGTAGTCCTCAATTGATATTCAATCATGACTTCATTTAACTTGCCCATTTATTTTGCAAGAAACATCATCAGACTAAGAAAATTCATTGTTTGTCGTTTCAAACTTTCATAGCTCCCTAAATTACATTAGGGCGGCCGCCAATAACGTTAGTATTTTCTTAGATTCGATTTAGATTGTTACCTAAGGAAGGAAATGCTGAAATAATTAGTAGATTTTTCTTTAATTATGCTGATGTCCTAAAACTTAATCTTTTACATCTAGCGACTATAATAACCCAATTGTTTCTGATTTTTCATACCATTCTATATATTCTTTTTTCTACAAGATATTATTATATATTTTCATTTTATGGTAATTTCTCACTCCATAAACCCCCCTTCCATACGGTGCTACAAATTCCCGCAGCAACGCGTGGGATGTTCTCTAGTATGACCAATTCAAGGCACTATGCCAAGTTGTTTTGGTTTTCAACTAGTTTTGCATTTTTCAGAGTTTTCTCGGTCAAAATCGCCTGATAAATGGGCAGACGTGTCACAACTTGCATACGGTGTCAGAAATCGTTCAAACCTGGCATGGATGACTATGATGGTCATGCCCACCTGGTTGAAAAGGTCGGGGTCATTTTAAGAATGTCCAAATGTAAACCATGTTTAATTGAGCATGTTCGGGTTGGCTAGAAGACTCTACCTGAGGGTACATTGTTTCTCAACATCCTTCAAATGGCCTAATTTTCCCACCTCCTTCTATGATCAAATCAAGCACCATGTCAATTTGTTTAAGTTTTCGATAATTCTTGCATTTTTTAGAGTTTTCTCGGTGAAAACTGGCTGATAAATGGCTGGACGTGACACAACATGCATATGGTGTGGGAAATTCATTCAAACCTGACATGGATGCCTACCATGGCCATGCCCGCCTACTGGAGAAGGTATATCATGTTCAACAGAGGATGTTCGGGTAAGCGAGAAGGGTCCAGTTGAGGGCATGTTTTTGTGCATCCATTAACTCAACCGAAATCTTTCCATGATCTTATATGACCGATTAAACGCACCATGCCAAGTTGTTTTGTTTTTCGACAAATTCGATCTTTTCTGTAGATCTCTCGGTTAAAAAAGGCAGATAAATGACATGACATGTCGCAACTTGCATATTTTGTTGGAAATCGTTCAAACCTGGCATGGATCCTTACCACGGGCATGCCCCCTGCCTGCAAAAGTTGGGTCCATTTAAAAAAATTTCAAAACTAGACCTTGTTCAATGGAGGGTGCACCTGGATGGGCATGCCCATGGTAGACAATCATGCTAGGTTTAACAATTCACGACACCATATGCAAGTTGCGACATGTTCGACCATTTTATCGGTCTTCTTTTACCAAGAAAACTCCAGAAATGCATAATTTGTCGAAAACCAAATCAACTTGGCAGGGTGCCTTGAATTGCTCATAAAATGCCATGAAAAAAATTAGGTCCATTTCTTCTTCTTTTTTGCTGGGGAAATTGGGGCCATTTCAAAGATATTAAAAATAACGTGATATCAGACGAACCATTCTGACCTTACCCAATAATCTCCGTTGAACATGGTGTTTTTTAGACATCCTTGAAATGACCCCTACTAACAAATACAAAGGGATAAAATTGAAAACAGTAAGTGTTTTCTAAAAGTATTTAATAAAAAAATATAGAAAAAAGAATTTAGAATCATTAGTTTAAAAAGTTAGTTAAAACATGTATTTTGGTATTGAAAACAGATAAAAGTGAATTAACAAAATAAGAAATGAAATGAAAAAATAGAAAAGAAAATAAAAAGCTTAGGCCTTGGCCTAACAAGGCAACGACATTGCTCCCGTCGGGTGCGTGTGGGCCCAGTCCAACAGCTCACGGATTTGAAAAAAGTTAAACAAGTTTTTACACAATATTCATGGATTTGAAAAAAGTTCAATAAGGAAATTTGCAAAAAGGTTTTCTCTATTTTGGGAACCTCGGCTACCCAGCCATTTTTTCGGTTTTGGGACGTTCTCGGAGGTCGTGAACCGTGTTTTTTCTTTTTCTTTTTTATCTTCTCTCTTGTTCATTTTTTGTCTTCTTTGACTTTTCGTTTATTCTGTTTATTATTCTATTTCTCATAAATTTATTTTTTCAGAATTCCAATTTTGTTCATATTTTTCTGGAATTCCAAATTTGTTACTGATTTTCAAAAAATGTTCATGTTTAAAATTTTGTTCTTTTATAAAAAAAATGCTCGTGTTTTGACATTCTGAGCAAGTTTGAAAGGCATGAACATTCTTTTAAAATTTATGTACATTCTTTAAAAAACAAATATTAGCATTTTATGAACAAAACAGGAAAACCAGGAACCCTAATGAAAACCGTGCAAAAAAACATAAACCAAAGAGTGAAGGTGATGTGTTTTTCTCTTGGCGTTATGTCTCTCGAACGAGAAGAAGAAAACTAGGTTACTAGGGAAAATCAGATATGCTAACCCATATGGTTCGTGCGGTCACACGTAGTGCGCGAGGGCTGTAGTTCGAATCCAGCCAAGGACACCTATTTTTTGATTACTAAAACTAAAAAACCTAAATGGGCTGAGCCCATGTGGGAGGGCTGTTCACCGGGTATTATATGAACCTACGGTGTATACGTAGAAAAAGAGGGTACAATTTGTGAAAAGTTCATACTACCCTTTATACATTTTGTGAGGGGGGTGTACCGAAGCATTCCTCGCTTGCTTGGCCGTGCTTTAGAACGTATAAGTAACAGAAATGTTGACCTTGTCAAATAACGCACGAGCCATTTGTAAGTCGCCTGAATTCAAATACGCACAAGCCAATTTTGGAGAGAACACAAGCACAACTTGATGGCGAGCTGTGGCGTCCTAGGCAGAGGCGAGGAAGCGGGTTGACCGGTGTGGTTGGGGGTGCAGTGGCTCGCCGGGGAAATTAGATGGCTAAGGGAGCTTTAGAGGGACGATCATGGTTGGCGGCAACACGGCAGTGGGCAGCAGTGAGGAGTAGGTGGGACCACTGATACCTCTCAAAAGCCTGTTTTGAGATGTGTAGGAGCGCCGCCGGCCGCAGGTGGGGGAGGCAGGCGTATCGGCCAATGGTCATGGGCGGTTCGGAAGGAGGAAGAGCTTGAGGTAGAAGATATAAAACAGGTGTCCAATGAAGATCCAAAATTTTGGCAACTTTCAAATAGTCATGCCCTTTTAATAAATAATATCAGAGAAATCTCGTAAAACCATAGGAACCTGAATATATCCAAAATGCTAGTGCATTTTAATATACTCTTTCATTTATAGCAAGAATAAATGTGAGTAGTTACGAAAATTTGACAGGCGGTCACTGCAATATAACTAGGTTTGAGCACTGGAACCCAAATTACCAACCTCAGTGGGGTTGGGACTTGGGACCTGGCTAGCTAGCTCGCTCCCGCCTCGCGCCGTACGTATCCGTTTGGTATATACCTGACTGAGCGTGACATGGATATGCATGATCTTCTAGCACGTGCGTACGTGCTACAGTTCATTGATAGTTTGGACCCGGGTGCTCAGCTAGCTAGCATTGAGCGCATATGCATCGATTTGAACACGTGGGATGGCACGCATCTGCCGTCCTCCTAGCAATGAATAATGGAGATATGAAAGACCGGTGCCTCCAACAGCCAACAGATGAAGATGGTCCGCTGAGGATAAGACGATAGATTTTTCCATTATTGCTCTCTTTTTATTTTCTTCCTCCACACCATTTCTGCATGCGTGGTATATCTCCAACAAAGATTACGAGACGCTCATATCCAAGATTTTCCGACCTCCAAAATATACAAAGACCACAGGACTAGTGATCCGCCATAGCCACAATTATCACAGATCGATTACCGCAACAACAACAATAACAACAAAACATCACACATCAGTGACCACTTTTGCCAAACCACATGCGATAAGTTTCACCAAAAAAATACACACTATCATGAGTTTTCCAAGTTGCCCGCCACATTGCAAGAGCCCCTGGGCGCCAAATGCAAATCCGAAAGTGAATCTTGTGATCCATCTTCTCTGGCGAATAATTACAACGTCAAATCAAAAGCGCGTTACATGTATGCATGCTCAATCTACTACTAATATGTGTGCTACCGTTCATTGATACTTTGACCCAGCTAGCATCCAGTGGCCGCATGAAGGTGACGCTATAACTTGCTGAGGATAAGATGAACGAATGGATATGGTTTGCTGAGGATAAGATGATACCCATTGTTTCGTGAAGTGAATGATGGCATCGCTTGTTTTTTTTTCAAACATGGGGAAGGGACTTGCATGCCCAAATCTGGCCTTAGATTAACAAAGCAAGGAATAGCCGGCGAACCTCCCTAGTCGTCCAAATCGCACGCCCGAAACATTTTATATTTCTGTAGTTGATATGTAGCTCAAGAGTGGAGTTCAATACACATGTTGATGAAGAATACATGTATGCACCAAGGTCATTTGGAATCTCCAAGGAGAACAAGAACGGAAGAGCAGGAGCGCGGAACTGCCTCTTACCTCTCCCCCGCCTCCACGAAGGCAAATAAAAGAGAGCCAACAGGGAGCCTGCCCCTCCCGGTCTGTGGTCCCGTCGATCTTATTATTAGGGCCTTTTTCACTCCTCTGACCTTATGAGGAAACTTTAGCACAAAATGAACTCCACACAAAACAATTTCACAATCTGACCCTTTTCAGAAACGCCAAAGGCCGTGGCGTTGCTGCACTATATGAAAACGCCGAACTAGCTAGCGTTGCTGGCCTGATCGAGATGCTACGTGACAGGGCTAAAACGCCAAAGTTTGTTGCGTTGTTGGAAACGCCAAGGGGGTGGGCGTTGCTGCTCAAGCATGCAACGCCAAGGATGGTTGGTGTTTCACCTAGCTTTTCATATTTTTCATTTATTTATGAAGTGAAGCAACGCTATCTAGTTTGACGTTTCCAAATAGAGAAGAAACGCCACGGCTTGTGGCGTTACTAAAAGGGTCAGATTATGAAATAATTTTGTGTGAAGTTCATTTTGTACTAAAGTTTTTTGAAAGGGTCAAAATAGTGAAACAAGCCTATTATTAGAGAGGCTCTCACCAGATCTTCTATACACCGCTACGATCCACCTTAGAGAATATCAAGTAGAGGAGGAAGATGCGAAGCCAGCGCCACTCACAAGCGCCAGCACACCTCTTGACCTGTACAAAAGAATGGAGGAGCACATGAGAGCGCCAGCAACCGTAGTTGCACCACGCCATGAATCTGGCAGGAACGCGACGGCACGGGAACCACCATCACTGAAGATACTTCCTTCGCCTCATTGCCCTCAATACAAACTTGAGGGAAAATAAAAAGGATCGGAGTAGTTATCGAATTTGGATCCAAACGCCTCATTATTCATTGGGGAGAAGCAAAGAAACAAGAAACCTACCACTACTCACCAAAGATCCCCCCCTTCCACCACCATTTTGGTTGGCAACACCGAAGAGGGGAAGGAGAGCGGCCCGAATCTACTGCACAAGGGCCGACCTCAGTCCAAGTTAATCTAGGTGGAAGGGGGAGTGGAAGAGAGGGGTGGGGATATCTGAACGACCAATGCTACACAGACGAATGATATGGTACAAGATTTATGGAGTGGCTTACGTAGGACTCTGAGGTTGGAGAATTAGGG
>NC_041381.1:619338481-619346519 GCF_002162155.2 Triticum dicoccoides
GTCTCATAACAATAGTTTTGCTACTTCTCAGGTACCTGAATTTTTTTGTTGCGTAAGTCAGTTTTTCCTTCATCCCAAATGCACGAGATGTGCACGCCAAACCTCGCCGAAGTAGAAGAAGCCTCAGCCTGGACAGCACGAGTGGGCTTTCCGGCCCGCTCGTGGCCCGTTTAGGACCGGCCCGTACGGTCCAGGCCCGACAGAAAAACTAGCCGGTCCGAGCCCAGAAAAGGAGATCGAAAATTTTTCGGTCCGGTCCGGTCTTTATCCGGGCCGACCGAGCGGACCGCTGGCGGCAAGGCCCATCAAGTGTACAGATCAAGCCATCGAGGCCCACCCCGAGCCGAGCGACCCCCTCCCCTCGTTCCATTCCCCCTGGCTCGATTCCTTCTTTGTTCTGCCCCTCCAGCGCCTCCTCCTCTGTTCCTTTATCCTCGTCGTCACGGCCACCGGCAACCCCCGAGCGAACCACCGCGTCTCCGAGCACCGCCGCATCGCCATCTTCCTGCATGTGCGATGAATTGGTCCAGACGCCGCCTACACGATGCACGCATCCTCTCTTCCCCGACCAAGTCCGCCATCAATTTTGTCGCAGTCGTCAAGTCCTAGCCTTACTGACGTGATGAAGCAGTGCAACCTGTGCACGCAGGCACGCAGGGCACGAACTGTATCTCCTTCTTTGCCCGTCATGTCGGCAAACACTCTTGAATAAATCCGAAGCTCCTGTCACGTTTTCAGTTAGTTCAGTTAACACTTTGGTTTTTAGGCTCGAACACTTTCCTTCTGTTAGCTAGTTTAGCTCGCGGGTCTAACTGCCTGGAGCCAGACTCGCGCCGTCGGTCTGCTCGTGGAACGGCACCGGTGTTGTAGATCACGACGACGCAAAGTCAGGGGCCACGAAGCCTTGTTTCCCGTTCTGTAAGTCTGACTAATAGAACAGAAAAGGTCTGAAGTTTGTGCAGCGCAAAACACCTGTATCTTCCTTTTTTTCTTGAGCAATCTCTCGTTCGCGTGGGTTTGTTCCAAGGGCACCTCTGGTGCAGACAAACACGCTGGAGAACGCACACACGTTGGTGTGCCCCGTCTTGTTCCCCATGATCTGGAAGTTGATCTCGTCATGATTGTCCCAATGTCTGAATTTGGCAATTAATTGATGCACATACAGTTAGAATTGCATGCAATACAAGCTGATTAGCAATCTGAAACTGGAAGCGCCGATGTACATACCTAGTATGTGCTGACGGTAACGGTACCGACGGGCGGCGGAGTTCTCCAGGACGAGCTTGATGTTGACAGAGATGCTACCATAGATGAACTGCCTCTTCGTCTGCAGCAAGCAGCCGGAGTAGTTGATCTTTAGGACAGGGCACAACACAGACGAACGCACGCCGGCGCAAGGCACACATGCAGCTCACGTTCCCCCTCCTCGCCGGTCCGGTCCAGGGAAACAGGCCCGCTGGGCACTTCGGTCCGGTCCGGTCCGGACCGGTCGCGGCCGGTCCAAAGCACGGTTCGGTCAGGGACCGGACCGGCTCGGACCGTGTCCACCCTGAAAGAAGCCCCACTATCTATCTTGGGGGGAGGGGGAGTTATAGTCTCATTATCGATCTTAGGGGGGCAGCCACATCCCATTATGTATTTTAAGGGTAGGGGTCCAGCGGATCATCGGAGTTGTTCACTAGTGCGACTGGGCTTGGAGGGATGGCCGGGACAGTGGCCAGCACAACGGTGGGAGGGATGGCGGGGCGGAGATAGCCACCGGCTAGCCGGGGAGTGAAGGGGAAGGGGAAGGAGGCAGGAGGTTAGTCATGGGTTGGCTGGCGGCTGCGTGAGGAAGAAGAAGGTGCAGGTTAAAGATAAACAATGCTTGATCTATTCTTAGCTCTTGGATGAAGATCTAATGGACTTTGATGAAAGTGAAGTGATAGATGATACTTTTTTTCAGGTACCTTTTTTTTGTTAGGGATGTTTTTTCAGGTACCTGATAAGTGCCGGGGAGAGTACGTACTCCCGTTGTCTCGCCATGTTACACGATATATGCACGGGTAGCATGCACGCCCAAGACTACGGTAGGGTCGTCCCCTAGTTGTTGTTTTTTTTCCAAAACGAAAGGTGCATGCTCTCTGATTGATCGATCCATCTACTAGTTGGTCGGGGGTTGGGACCTGGCTAAGCTAGCTCGCTCCTGCCTCGCGGCGTACGTATCTGTTTGGTATATACTCTGGCCAACATATATACCCGAGTGAGTGTGACAGGGATGCACGATCTTCTAGCACGTACGTGCTAGATTTTGTTGATATTTTGTGCGCGGGTGCTCAGCTAGCTAGCTGTGAGCGCATATATAATGGAGATATTTTGTTGATTTTGTTGATATGTTGCATCGATTTGAACACGTGGGGTGGCACGCATCGACCGACCTCCATGCAACGAATAATGGAGATATGAAAGGCCAGTGCCTCCAAGAGCCAACATGTGAAGATGGTCCGCTGAGGATAAGATGATAGAATCTTCCTCCATTGTTGCTCTTTTTTTCCTTCTTCCTCCACACCATTACTGCATGTATGTTCCATAGAATGGGATGCTCTGTCCAAGATTTTCCAACCTCCAAAATATAAAAAGACCACAATGCTAGGGATCTGCCATAGCCACAAATATCATAGACCGATCCCACAACAACAACAACAACAACAACAACAACAACAACAAAACATCACACATTGATGACCACTTTTGCCAAAGATATGGGATAAGTTTCACCTAAAAACACACTCAGATTATGAGTTATCCATGTTGCCCATGCCAGCGCATTGCAGCAGCCCTTGCCACATGCAAATCCGAGAGTTAATCGTGTGTTCGATCTCCTCAGACGAATTACAGCGTCAAATAAAAAGTGTGTAACACGTATGCATGCTCGATCTGCTAGTAACGTGGTGCTACCATTTATTGATACTTTGCCACGGCTAGCATGCAGTGACCGCATGAACGTGATGTTGTAGCTGGCTAGGATCTTCTTCGATCTACATAGATTTTCAAACATCGATAATGGATATTGATCTATTCATCTTCAATAATAGTAGTACAACGTAGACTAGAAAAAAAATTAAAAATTACATCCCATCCGCAGACCATGTAGTGATGACTACAAGCTCTGAGGCGAGCCGAAGGCGTGCTGCTGTAATCGCCCCTCCCTCGCCGGAGCCGGGCAAACATTATTGTAGTAGATAGCCGTGAAGTTGTCATGCTAAGGCCACATAGAACTAACGCACCAGAACAGCAACCGCCACCGATGAAGAGTGTAAATCTGAAGTATCCAACCTCAAGACACAAGAACATAGATGAACGATGAACATATCCGAGAAAATCCAGCAAAGACAGATCCGCCGGAGACACACCTCCAGACGCCCACCGGCGATGCTAGACATATCAACGGAACAGGGAGTAGGTGGGGAGACCTTATTCCATCTTAAGGGAGCCGCCGCCATCTCACCTTCCTAAGCAGGACAAAAACCCTAACAAAACTCAAAAAAAAAAGATCTAAAAATGGAGCCCTCCCACCGGAAAGGGTCGGGATCCACCCCGCCCCCCTTGGCCCTAAGGCCAGCGGTGACGGGGTGGACCGGCGACGGCACCGACAGGAGGCACAGGAACCCTAGATTTTTGGGAGGTGGCGGCTAGCTAGGTCGTCTCATCTGGCCTCCGATGACTGCAACCGCAACATCGCCCCTTGGATTGACAGAAAATGGATATGCTCTGCTCCGATACCCATTGGTTTGTGAAGTGAAAGATGGCATTGCTCGGTTTTTTAACAGGCAAAAGGGACTTCGAGGATCCCGAATCTGGTGTTAGATTAGCAAAAGTGTTACAGCTCTACACAAAGGACCCTAGAAAAAAATTAAAATTACACATTGGTCCTCCATTCTACAATTAGAAGCCCTCAAGAAAAAGGAAAAACACAATTGGGTTTCGATCACCATGGCGACCTCACCGGAGATGCAAAAGCCACCATCTCCGGAAGCAACATTGCCAGCTCTGGGCAACAAGAATACTACCTCCACACTAGAGGTTGAAGAAGGGGGCATCAAAAAAAGCAAGCAAAACAAGGAACAGCTGGCGAACAACCCTAGCCGCCTAAATCGCACACTCTAAACATTTCCATGGTTGGTCTGCGGCTCCAGCGTGAAGTTTGATGCAAAGGTTGATGAAGAATACACCGATGCACCGAGGCCAATGGGAATCCCCACGGATCCAAAGCTCGGAAGAGCGGGAGCGCAGATTTACCGCTTTTCCTGCTGCACCTCCACGAAGGTAAATAAGAGAGAGCCAACAGGGAGCTTGCTTCTCCCAATTCCAGGTCCCATCAATATTATTATTAGAGAGGCTCTCACCAAATCCTCCATACACCGCTACCATCCACTTCAGAGAATATAAAGTAGAGAAGAAACACACCGAGCCGACGCCGGTGGTAGAGCCAGCATCCGAAGCTATACAACGCCATGATCTGGCAGGTATGCGATGGCATGGGAGCCGCCATCACTCAAGATACTTCCTTCACCTCGTAGACCTTAACAGGAACTCGAGGGTAAAGAAAAGGACTTGAGTAGTCGTCGAATCTGGATCCAAACACCTCATTATTTGTCAGGAGAAGCAAAGAAACAAGAAACCTACCACTACGCACGAACAAGCCCCCCTTCCACCCCCATTCCGGTTGTCAACATAGGTGGAGAATAGGGGAAGGAGGGTGTTCTGAATCTACGGCACAAGGGACGACCTCAGTCCATGTCAATCTAGGTGGAAGGGGGAGTGGAAGAGAGGGGTGGGGGTTATCTGAATGAGCAATCCTACACATATGAATGATATGGTACATGATTAACGAGGTGGCTTGTGTGGGATTTTATGGTTGCAGAAATTAGAGGAAGGGCCCCACCCGGAATGGGGGGAGGGGGTATTAAGGAATGTCCGGTGATAACGGTTTTTCTATTTCTAAGGTACCTTTTTTGTTGCGTTGGTCACTTTTTCCTTCTTCGTTCCTTCTTCCCGAGTGCATGAGATGTGGAGGCCGGACCCCATTATCTATCTTAAGGTGGAAGCCACAACCCCATTATCTATCTTAGGGTGAAGCCACAACCCCATTATTTATCTTAGGGGTGGGGGTGCAGGAGGTCATCAGAGTTGTTCACTGGTGTGACAGGGATTATAGGGATGGCTCGGGCGATGGTCAGCACGGCAGTGCCGGGAGTGTGGGGCGGTGAGGCGGAGGCAGGCAGTTAGGCTAGGGTTAGCCGGTGGCTGCGTGAGAGGAAGAAGGTGGAGGTTAAAGATGAATAGTGGCCGATCTATTTTGAGCCGTTGGATGAAGATCGAATGGCTTTTGATGAAAGTGAGTGATGATACATGTTTTTTCAGATACCTGATAAATAAACGATCCACCATAATAATTTTGTAGATTGACTGTAGGTGTAACATTTTTTCTATCTTTTTTCTTCATGGTAGCATTTTTTTTATTTTTTTATTTTCCAAAAAGGGTAGCATCTTCTTATCCAGGATCCCTCGATCAAGAGCATTGCCATTTTCTTATAAATAGAGGCCCAACTGAGCAGAAAGGGTATGCAAATCTAGCTAGCCAAGAGCAACACATAGCCATAGTGCGACTGCATACGAGTACGTAGGTAGAGAAGGCGAGAATGAACAACACACTACCAGTAACGGCGCCCACCGCGCACGCGCCCATGCCGTCGCCGGCGCCGAAGCTTGGAGGTGCAAACATCGCCAGCCGGTGGCGCGAGCTCCAGGGCTCGGACTCGTGGGTTGGGCTCCTGGACCCGCTGGACTACGACCTCCGACAATCCATCATATCTTACGGCGAGCTCGCATCGGCCGCCCACGACGTGTTCAACCTTGAGAAGCGGTCACCTCACGCCGGCTTCTGCTTGTACAGCCGCGACCACCTTCTCGCCGCCTCCACCGTGACCCACCCTGAGTACTACAAGGTCACCAAGTTCCTCTACGCGACCTGCGGGGGATCAACGGCATCGAGGTTGGCCACATCCGTGCCAACGGTGACCAACGCGCTGTTCGTGCAACCGCTGGGAAAGGCCGAGGGGACTCCGACGTCCAACTGGATGGGTTACGTGGCGGTGGCGACGAACGAGGGAGTTACAGCACTGGGGAGGCGTGACATCGTCGTGGTGTGGCGCGGCACCGAGAACGAGTTGGAGTGGGAGGAAGACAAGCACTTCCTTCAGGTGTCTGCCGCGCCGGTGTTGGGCCGCTATGCTGACGAAGAGTACAAGAACGCCAAGGTGCACCGTGGCTTCCTATCCGTGTACACGTCCAGTGACAACAACTCCATGTACAACAAGACCAGCGCCAGAGAGCAGGTGAGCCTTGCATACTTCATATATATATATATATATTGTCCAGTTCAATCTTAGGCTTAATAACATACCAGCAGCCGGAATTGTTCAAGGTGAAATTTGTCTTCACTAAAGGTGTACGCACACATGCAGGTTCTCGAGGAGGTAGGGAGGCTAATGGAGGAGTACAAGGACGAGGTGACCAGCATCACCGTCACCGGCCATAGCCTTGGAGCGTCACTCGCCACCCTCACCGCCATCGACATGGTGGCCAACGACGTCAACGTGCCCCCTAACTCGAAGCAACCGCCGTGCCCCGTGACAGCGATACTGCTGGCGTGCCCGCGAGTCGGGAACCCCACGTTCAAGTCCGCCTTCGACTCATTCCACCTCCTGCGGGCACTCCACGTGGCGAACGCCAAAGACCTCGTGCCACAGAACCCTCCCTCTGTGTTGTTAATGTGGTACGTGGACTGCGCGACAACAACGACCGTAATTGACACGGACCGGTCACCCTACGTGTTTCACAAAATATCGACCCACCACGTCCTCGAGTTGTACCTGCACGGTGTCGCAGGGGATCATGGCGACAAGGCGGACTTCAAACTAGTGGTTCCCCGCGACGTGGCGCTGGTGAACAAGACTATTGACCTGCTGACAGACGAATACCCAGTGCCGGGGAGCTGGTGGGTCATTAAAAACAAATGCATGGTCAAGGGCACCGATGGCCAGTGGAAACTCGATGACTTTGAAGAAGCATAGTTAAGTGGTTAAGACGGTATACAAGATTGTTGCCTATGGATTCGGCATGTACTATATATGCTCTTGTGCTTGCTTGTGTGTTTGCATTTCAATCATGTTGTCGGGCGTGAATATTTGTAGCAGATGACGGCCTGGCCGATCATTCAGTTATTGTCCTTCTATTTCATGCCTCCTACAAGTCTCGCTATATCATGTACTTATGCATTGCTTCATTGCTTTGAAAAATGTCATATCCCGTGTCTAAAAGAGCTTCTTCTTTTTTAATCTAAAGTGGCATGTTCTTGGTGTTAATGACATGTACTTAGCCGATTCATGGTGCGTGAATTGAGTTGGACGAACACAGGTAGTCCCGAGAAAAGAAAGAAAGCTGGTTCGGGATCAATCAACCAAAGCAGAAAGACTAAATAAGACAGCTCGGTTAAAATAGATTTTGATTTCTATATAACTTAATGACTTTGGTCGTCAAGAGTCATGGTCTCATGGAAGCCATACGTACTACATTGAGAGGTTGGGTAAATGATTAACAGAAATAGGGTGAACTAAAATCGCATATCATTGAGATTCAAAAAGCATCTCACTGGTGTTAGGATATTCTAGCCACATCATATGTCCATATAAAACAGTATTTCAGACCCGCAAAAAGAACAGTATTTCAGAAATCGCAATATGCAAAAAAAAAAAACTCACACCACCACAATACATGTCGTCTCTGTGGGTAAATTAATTGAAGCTGCCCTATATGAAAATTGTCCCAACCATCAGATGCCAGGTGTCAGGCTTCTCCTTGGCATCGAGTGAAATCCATTATATGCTAGAAATTGGCCGTGTTTGCTGAATCAATCAAAGGGCATGTACGCGTTTATTATCTAGGAGTATCTTAGAACCTAACTTGCTCCTTAATTCGTTTAAAATAGATTTTTGAT
>NC_041381.1:619347265-619348090 GCF_002162155.2 Triticum dicoccoides
GACATGTACTTAGCCGATTCATGGTGCGTGAATTGAGTTGGACGAACACAGGTAGTCCCGAGAAAAGAAAGAAAGCTGGTTCGGGATCAATCAACCAAAACAAAAAGACTAAATAAGACAGCTCGGTTAAAATCGTCGTCAAGAGTCATGGTCTCATGGAAGCCGTACGTACTACATTGAGAGGTCGGGTAAATGATTAACAGAAATAGGGTGAACTAAAATCGCATATCATTGAGATTCAGAAAGCATCTCACTGGTGTTAGGAAATTCTAGCCACATCATATGTCCATATAAAACAGTATTTCAGACCCGCAAAAAGAACAGTATTTCAGAAATCGCAATATGCAAAAAAAAAAAAACTCACACCACCACAATACATGTCGTCTCTGTGGGTAAATTAATTGAAGCTGCCCTATATGAAAATTGTCCCAACCATCAGATGCCAGGTGTCAGGCTTCTCCTTGGCATCGAGTGAAATCCATTGTATGCTACTCCCTCCGTTCCGAATTACTTGTCGCATGTATGGATGTATCTAGATGTATTTTAGTTCTAGATACATCCATTTCAGCGACGAGTAATTTGGGACGGAGGGGGTAGAAATTGGCCGTGTTTGCTGAATCAATCAAAGAGCATGTACGCGTTTATTATCTAGGAGTATCTTAGAACCTAACTTGCTCCTTAATTCGGTCAAAATAGATTTTTGATCTCCATATAACTTAATGACTTTGGTCGTTCAGATTTTTGATCTCTATATAACTTAATGACACAGGTAGTCCCAAGAAATGAGCTTGATCCGATTCTTACTCCAGCAACTCACACCCCCCT
>NC_041381.1:619348640-619352766 GCF_002162155.2 Triticum dicoccoides
AGACCCGCATATTGAAACGCTTTTGCAAGGTGGATATCATTACATCAACATTACATAATAGATGGGGATACATACAAGAGGCATACAATGCCACACGAATACAACATCACAATACATTATAGCATCATCCAATTACGGATGAAACACAAACAGAAACTCAAAGGACATCCACCCTGCTAGCCCAGGCTGCCCACATGGAACCTATCCCCTGATCGAAGAAGAAGCAGAAGAAGAAGTCCAATACAAGCAAACATCGCTCTCGCGTCATGATCATCGCAAAACCTGTACCTGCAACTGTTGTTGTAGTAATCTGTGAGCCACGAGGACTCAGCAATCCCATTACCATGGGTATCAAGACTAGCAAAGCTTAATAGGAAAGGAAGGGATAAAGTGGTGAGGTTGCAACAGCGACTAAGCATATATGGTGGCTAACATACGTAAATAAGAGCGAGAAGAGAACAATCAGAACGGTCGTCAACTAGTAATGATCAAGAAGTGATCCTGAACTCCTACTTACGCCAAACATAACCCAGAAACCGTGTTCACTTCCCGGACTCCGCCGAAAAGAGACCATCACGGCTACACACGCGGTTGAAGCGTTTTAACTCGGATCTGGTGTCAAGTTATCTACAACCGGACATTAACAAATTTCCATCTGCCTATAACCGCAGGCACGGCTTTCGAAAGATTATACCCTGCAGGGGTGTCCAAACTTAGCCCATGACAAGCTCTCGCGATCAACGAAGGAATAGACCTTCTCCCAGGAAGACCCGATCAGACTCGGAATCCCGGTTTACAAGACATTTCGACAATGGTAAAACAAGACCAGCAAAGCCTCCCGCTGTGCCGACAAATCCCGATAGGAGCTGCACATATCTCGTTCTCAGGGCACACCGGATGAGCAAGACGTCGGGTTGGCATAGACCCTGATTGCCTAGGGGGCGCCGGACATCGCTCGGTTCGGACCAACACTTAGACAAGCACTGGCCCGGGGGGGCTAAAATAAAGATGACCCTCGGGTTGGCCGACCCAAGGGAAAGGGATAGGTGGTGGTGAGGCAAATGGTAAAACCAAGGTTGGACCTTGCTGGAGGAGTTTTATTAAAAGCGAACTGTCAAGGGGGTCCCATAAATCACCCGACCGCGTAAGGAACGCAAAATCCGGGAACATAACACCGGTATGATAGAAACTAGGGCGGCAAGAGTGGAACAAAACACTAGGCAAAAGGCCGAGTCTTCCACCCTTTACCAAGTATATAGATGCATTAATAATATAAGAGATATTGTGATATCTCAACATAAATCCTGTCCACCATGAAGAAATCTTCAACTTCACCTGCAACTAGCAACGCTATAAGAGTGGCTGAGCAAAAGCGGTAACATAGCCAAGCAATGGTTTGCATAGGAAAGGTGTCAAAGGTTAGAGGTTCATGGCAATATGGGATGGCTTGATAAACAGGTGATAGGTAGCGCAGCATAGCGATAGAACGAAGCAAACTAGCATAGCAATGATAGTAATGAGATCCAGGGTAGCGGTCATCTTGCCTGAAATCCCGCAAGGAAGAAGAACGAGTCCATGAAGAAGACGAACGGATGAAGTCGAACCAAGCGGAGACGAACGAATCCTCACGAACGCAACGAAACAGGAACTATCGAAAAGAAGCACACAACATGGTAAACACACCACACATGAACAAGGCATGATGCACAAACAATGCATGATGCATGAAAAAGCTACATGAAGCTACTCATGGCAAGAGATGATGCAACCAAGAGCAACACACTAAGGCAAGCTTAAATGAGGCCGGGAACAACATATAACAATTCCGGTAAGTCCTCATATGCATATTTTGAAATTGGTCCAGATCTGATTAGACCTTATGTTCAAGTTGTTAAACAGAAAGTTAAGATGCACCAAGATGATCTACACGAGATTCTAGTCAAGTTACATATAAAGTTCATTTAGTTCGGAGCTACGGCCTAGAAGATATGAGCAAAACAAGTTAAACATGGCATTGATGCAAAATGCACCCAAACATCAAGCAAACACCTCAAAACAAGGATGCAACATGATAATATGAAACTACATGCAATTCTAAGCAAGTTTCATATAGAGTACACTCAAATCGGAGCAACGGTCCAACACACACACACATGAAACAAGTCATTAACAACAATCTGTCCAAAACAGCAACTAGGCATATTGCAAGCATCAAAACAATAAGCTACAACACCCCAACATGAAAACAAAAGACATGGACATGAAGTACATGTAAAGCATAACAAAACATGAACACTGAGCTATCTCCAGAAATCACTAGAACATGCTCAAACACACATGATAAGATTGCAAGTTATAATAATTTCAGACTTTGCAAAAAATAACATCACAATGCAATGTTCAGAGCTATTAAACAAGATGTTACAGGAACTTATCATGGCAAACAAAGGCATGGTATGAATTTACTAATTGCATAGATCAAAAGTCTCTTACTGACCATAAGCCAAAAAGGATCAGAAAATATGATGGCACCCACGTAAACATGACAAGTTATAATACAGATTCAGACATGGCAGGAACATAATTATGAAGGCATGTAGATGAGCTTGTGCAACTCACTACAGAGCAATACATTGCATGGCAAGGCACCCAACAGTAAGAAGGCATGTTTTTGAAGCTAAGCATGGCAATAGCAAGGTCATAGGGTGCATGGAACACTAGCAACAATCATGGAAACAAATGAACTTAATGTAAACAGGCTGACAGCAACATTATGAAGCAACTTTGGAGTAAGATATGAACAAGGTACATCAACCTATAAATACAACCAGAGGCATGGATGGATAGATGATGGCATGTAGATCAAAATATGTTTATAGAACATCTCCAGATTATGCATAGAATGATTAGTAGCAACATGTTTATATAGCATCACGAAATAACAGATTCAGCCTAGCAAAACAGCAACATCATGTACCCTACTTAACAAGCTCGATTCACTCACCACAAGTCATTGCATGGCAAGATAAGCATAGAATCATCAAGAAGACATGTTTGTGAAACAAACCAAGTCAAGAACAAGTCCATGGGCATGCAAGGATCAACTATAGCATCCTTGGCTAAATTGAATAACACGTAAACAATCTGCCAGGAAACATTTTGAAGCAAAAGTAGAGCACGAAAATGACATGCTAGACTACTCCATAATTGCAACCAAGGCCATGAATGGATAGACAATAACCACATGTTCAAAACACCCTTACTGAAGTATCTCAAATTATGCATGGATCTCTCGGTAGCATCAAGTTTACATGGCATGAAAATAACGGCAGAACAGGGACTAAAATCAGCAACATCACGATGCCTAGTTTGCATGCTTGTGCTAGTCACCATATTGATCACAAAAATACATGGTAAGCTCCTCTGTAAAGAAGACATGGCATAGTTCAAAACACATGTAGACATCAACCTCATAGGATGCACACATCAATCATGGCAAAAATGACAAAAGAGCTCGTTCTGTTAACAGACAACAGATAACATCATGAAGCACTCTTACAACAATGATTCAGGCATCAAGATGATCTCAAATGAATATGATGCAATGGAATTAAATGATATACTCGTTGAGACGAACAATTTGACATATTACACACACAAAACGACGCTACGGATGCAGAGATACGACGTGACGAACATGACATGAAAATTACATAGATTCGGGGACTTGGCCAAAATTTACCCCGCGAAAAACTGGACGGAGAGAACTCGGGACGGAGGGAACTAGGATCGGGGGCGCCGTTTGGATCGGCGGGCTGGTGGATCTGGTCCAGATCCGCAGGTCGCCGGAGAAGTTCGCCGGAGACGTCGCCGGAGTTGAGGAAGAAGATGGGGCCGGCGAGGTCGGGCGTATCCGGGGCTGTGGCGGCCGGCGAAGTGGAGGCAGACGGAGGCGGCGGCGCGGGAGGACGGTGCGGAGCACCGGCGCGGGAGGAGCAGGCGGGGCGCGGGGTGGCGCCCGCGACGGCGCGGCTCCGGCGGCGAGGGCCAGCAGGGCCGGGCGCGAGGTCGAGACAAGGCGCGGCGAGGAGGCCCTGCCCCGGGCGGCGGCGGAGCAGATCCGGCC
>NC_041381.1:619353283-619357396 GCF_002162155.2 Triticum dicoccoides
TATATAGGTAGAGGTAGCTAGGAGAGTCCAAATGAGGAGCGGTTTTCGGCCACGTGATTGTGATCGAACGACCAAGAGCATGGAGGGGAGTTAGATGGGTTTTGGGCCACCCTAGAAGGGGTGTTGGGCTGCAAAGAGAGAGGGGCTTTACGGTTACCCGGTTAACCGTTGGAGTATACAACGACCTCCAAATGGTACGAAACTTGACAGGCGGTCTACCGGTGCTATACCAAGGCCACTTGGCAAGCCTCGGGCCATTCCGAGAAAGTTTAACACCCACTCACGAAGAGAGACAAGAAGGGGACGCCGGGTGACATAGGAGAGCCGGATTGCAAAACGGACAACGGGGAAAAGGCTCAGATGCATGAGACGAACACGTATGCAAAATGAAATGCACATGATGACATGATAAAATGCAACACGCAAGCAAATGACATGGCAACGACGGCGAATAACTGGCAGACACCTGGCGCATCGAATCCGGGGTGTCACAACACTCCTCCACTAACAAGAGATCTCGTCCCGAGATCTTAGGACCGAGACGGAAGGGAAAAGGGATAAGGTGAAGCAAGAATTCAAGAGAAGAAGCAAAGAATCGAGAGCACTCGAGAAGAAGAGAGGAACGACGAGAATGACGAGAATCGAAAGCTCACAGAATCAGATAGACTATGAACTCACTCCGGTTAGAACGAGATAAGAAACGAATAAGACTGAAAGGATTTAGGCAGCACTCCGGCTAAACATGGAAGGAAAAGAACACAAGCTTGAGAGGATGGAATGATAATTGACGAGATGAACAAAGCGATGCCTCTGGAAAAATTGAAGTAGTGGAATGAAAAGAACTGAGAAGAAAATGACAACTTGTGTCACGAATGAAATAGAAAGCATCTTTAGACGGCAGGATTGAACGGAGTTGTTGAGAAAATCAACAACGAAAGAATAAGCTTGTTGTGGACTTATGGAAAAACATCTCAAAATTATGAGGTGATCAACGACCACAAACAGAAATGATTGGACAACTGAGAAGAACGAAGAAATGCAACACTCCACTTCAAAAGAAAATGAAGAATTAATTGCACTTCGAAAGACATGAAGGAAAGAAACTTGGGCTCCTTCGATGAGAATCTTGATGAACACTTGAGGAGTGAATTGAATCATGACGAGCCACCTTGAAGAACTCCGGTAACAAAAGGATGATGAGATAAAATGAAGGATGATAGAATAAGATGAGCCTCGCGATGATTTAGATGGAGGTTCCGACGAAAAGGCCGAGGAAAATTGAACTGCGGGAAAAGAAAAGATGAAAACACTTGAAACTAGAATTTATTCATGAAGAACAAACTCCGAAGGAAGGGATTAATCACTTGGAAGAAATAAGAATAAGATTTATTGTATGCTTATCCTTCATCAAATTAAACTGATGACAAACAATGGATTTTTGCATACTACTTATTCTTCTTGAAAAGGATTGAGAAGTGACATGTCGCAAACTTGAGAAAGTCTTCATGAACCACCATAAGAATTCGAAAAAGACTGATGAAAAAGAAAGAATCATCGGGAAGAATTAGAAGAACAAATATGCTAGAGGGGATTTAGATGCAAAAGAACAAAGAGATAATGAGCTGATTGAAGAACACTTGAACGAAGCACCGGGATAATTGGATAACGATAACTAGAATGAAGGCCGGTGAAAAGAAACGAAAAGACAACTTCTGACAAACTCCGGATGGTTAAGAAACAATAACTGACAAATGGAATAATTCGAGAGGATGATATGAAGCTAGAACCACGAATCTTCAAGAGAACGGGCAAGATTTAGAACGAACTCTTCTTCAATCTTCAAATGACGACGGGAAACACCACCAAAATTACTGAGATACTCCGGGAGATGAAAGGTAAGAGGTTGAGCCAACAACGAAAAGAATTTGAATGAGATCTTGGAAAAGCATCTGACTGATGAAATCCATTCTTACGTCACAACTTCGAAAAGAATTGAGAATGGCTCCGGAATAATTAGAAGAGTCAAGTAAGATCCTGGGAAAAGACCTGTGGGTTAGGGCCCACTAAAGAAAACACCGTTGGAAAGGATTGTTGAATAGATAAATGAAGCACCGGAACAATTGAAATCTTTGAATGAGGTGGCAACCTCGAATTAATTGGAACACAGACGAATCTCCTGAGATGTCTTCCGAACTCCGGAAGGATGAACTGGCGAGAGGCACACGAGCAAGGAGAACACTTGATCGAAAGAAGAGAATATGATCACCCGAAAAACTTGAATTGAGTCCACCGGAGAAGAAAAACGATGAAGAATGTCCACCGAGACGAGAATTCACCGATTGAAATAATTGAGGGAAGACTGAAGAGACTCCACACGAATGAGGTAGATGGTCGAGAGAGAGAGACAGAATCCGGGAAGAAAAGGGTGGGCGGGCGGGAAAACAAAAGCAACTTAGAAGGGGAAAATCGACGAATATCTTGAAGAGAAAACACCGGTTGAAATCATTGAGGAGAGAGAGAAAAAGCTTCGCACGAGTAGGATGGATACTCGATAACGGACTCCGGTTCCGAGATGAAAAAGGGGTGTGCGGGTGGGAAAGAAAACAACTGAGGATTGAACTCAAAGATGAAGATGCTCGAGTCAACTTGACGAGAAATGCACTGGAAGAAAAGAGCTGGGAACCAACGATCGGAAAACCAACTGCGTGATCCTAAAGAAATATTTGAAGGGGAAGAGAAGTAATTCAAAACACCTACGTCAAGATTCCTTACCAGAGCGACGAAGGGGCTGAGGAGTAAAAAGAATTCCTATTCTCCAATATAACTAGACTCCGAAAACAGTTTTCTTCTAGACTCAACAACGGCCAAACTACACGATCAATCAAGGGGGGCTCCTTAGGTCGGTCGAGGCTCGGATACCAACTTGTCACGCCCAATATGTGACCCTATCCAAAAGGAACTCGAAGGTCCCACCAAGGATAGACCCGCATATTGAAACGCTTTTGCAAGGTGGATATCATTACATCAACATTACATAATAGATGGGGATACATACAAGAGGCATACAATGCCACACGAATACAACATCACAATACATTATAGCATCATCCAATTACGGATGAAACACAAACAGAAACTCAAAGGACATCCACCCTGCTAGCCCAGGCTGCCGACCTAGAACCTATCCCCTGATCGAAGAAGAAGCAGAAGAAGAAGTCCAATACAAGCAAACATCGCTCTCGCGTCATGATCATCGCAAAACCTGTACCTGCAACTGTTGTTGTAGTAATCTGTGAGCCACGAGGACTCAGCAATCCCATTACCATGGGTATCAAGACTAGCAAAGCTTAATAGGAAAGGAAGGGATAAAGTGGTGAGGTTGCAGCAGCGACTAAGCATATATGGTGGCTAACATACGTAAATAAGAGCGAGAAGAGAACAAGCAGAACGGTCGTCAACTAGTAATGATCAAGAAGTGATCCTGAACTCCTACTTACATCAAACATAACCCAGAAACCGTGTTCACTTCCCGGACTCCACCGAAAAGAGACCATCACGGCTACACACGTGGTTGAAGCGTTTTAGCTCAGATCTGGTGTCAAGTTATCTACAACCGGACATTAACAAATTCTCATCTGCCTATAACCGCAGGCATGGCTTTCGAAAGATTATACCCTGCAGGGGTCTCCCAACTTAGCCCATGACAAGCTCTCGCGATCAACGAAGGAATAGACCTTCTCCCAGGAAGACCCGATCAGACTCGGAATCCCGGTTTACAAGACATTTCGATAATGGTAAAACAAGACCAGAAAAGCCTCCCGCTGTGCCGACAAATCCCGATAGGAGCTGCACATATCTCGTTCTCAGGGCACACCGGATGAGCAAGACGTCGGGTTGGCATAGACCCTGATTGCCCAGGGGGCGCCGGACATCGCTCGGTTCGGACCAACACTTAGACAAGCACTGGCCGGGGGGGGGGGGGCTAAAATAAAGATGACCCTCGGGTTGGCCGACCCAAGGGAAAGGGATAGGTGGTGGTGAGGCAAATGGTAAAACCAAGGTTGGGCCTTGCTGGAGGAGTTTTATTCAAAGCGAACTGTCAAGGGGGTCCCA
>NC_041381.1:619357834-619361930 GCF_002162155.2 Triticum dicoccoides
TTCGATAATGGTAAAACAAGACCAGAAAAGCCTCCCGCTGTGCCGACAAATCCCGATAGGAGCTGCACATATCTCGTTCTCAGGGCACACCGGATGAGCAAGACGTCGGGTTGGCATAGACCCTGATTGCCCAGGGGGCGCCGGACATCGCTCGGTTCGGACCAACACTTAGACAAGCACTGGCCCGGGGGGGGGGGGCTAAAATAAAGATGACCCTCGGGTTGGCCGACCCAAGGGAAAGGGATAGGTGGTGGTGAGGCAAATGGTAAAACCAAGGTTGGGCCTTGCTGGAGGAGTTTTATTCAAAGCGAACTGTCAAGGGGGTCCCATAAATCACCCGACCGCGTAAGGAACGCAAAATCTGGGAACATAACACCGGTATGACGGAAACTAGGGCGGCAAGAGTGGAACAAAACACTAGGCAAAAGGCCGAGTCTTCCACCCTTTACCAAGTATATAGATCCATTAATAATATAAGAGATATTGTGATATCCCAACATAAATCCTGTCCACCATGAAGAAATCTTCAACTTCGCCTGCAACTAGCAACGCTATAAGAGGGGCTGAGCAAAAGCGGTAACATAGCCAAGCAACGGTTTGCATAGGAAAGGTGTCAAAGGTTAGAGGTTCATGGCAATATGGGATGGCTTGATAAACAGGTGATAGGTAGCGCAGCATAGCGATAGAACAAAGCAAACTAGCATAGCAATAATAGTAATGAGATCCAGGGTAGCGGTCATCTTGCCTGAAATCCCGCAAGGAAGAAGAACGAGTCCATGAATAAGACGAACGGATGAAGTCGAACCAAGCGGAGACGAACGAATCCTCACGAACGCAACGAAATAGGAACTATCGAAAAGAAGCACACAACATGGTAAACACACCACACATGAACAAGGCATGATGCACAAACAATGCATGATGCATGACAAAGCTACATGAAGCTACTCATGGCAAGAGATGATGCAACCAAGCAGGGACGAAGCCAGGATTTGACCATAGGGGGGGCGATAAAGACAATGAACCTATATAAAGTTTTCTTTCTGACAATGACCATACAAATAGAAACACCAGATTACATGTATTTTGTAACTAGAAAAATGTATTAGTTTCTCACATTAGTTTGAATGTGTCTCTTACGCCTAAAACACATAGAACAAAGTGGATAATCTTATGTGGTGTGCTTTTGGTTCTAGCTTGTTGTGTAAATATTAGTCATGCCAAAATATTCGATCGGTAGTTTGTATAAGAACTAATTTCACATTTAAGCTCTCATGTATGCGAACAAGTATATTGATTTCTACTTGGACTGACATACGAAGCCAGATGATAGAATTTGTGCATGCCTAATTTTGGGTACTACCTATTTTTGAGAATAAATCAAGAAATTGTAACCCTAATTAATGTCATCTAAAGCAAGAAGTTTCTGGTCTTCCCGAGACAGGTGCGGATTAGTTCATCACAGTATCAATCTGCGAAGGATTCGACGAGACTCACCGCAACGCTGATCCATTGTGCAGATGCCCTAGTCGAACTTCCCTTGGCGGCTGTGCAGGGAGCGTGCGTGCGTTCGTCGCCGCCGCCGAAATGATCGATGAAGGATGCGATCAATGGAGGATGCCCTGGATCGATCGTGGTCTGGTGGGCTTTCCTACTAGTGTGGGCTAACCAACAAATAGAGATGGGCTTTAACTTGCAAAGTTCCGGGCTTCAAGCCTTGACGCACGGTTGGGGGGGGGGGCAGTTAGTCAAAAATCTACTTGACCGAGATTAATCTCCTTATACGTAGATCACGGCACTTAACGTACGACGCAACCGTTGGGGGGGGACATGGCCCCAGCTCGTCCCCCCGTAGCTCCGCCCCTGCAACCAAGAGCAACACACTAAGGCAAGCTTAAATGAGGCCGGGAACAACATATAACAATTCCGGTAAGTCCTCATATGCATATTTCGAAATTGGTCCAGATCTAACTAGACCTTATGTTCAAGTTGTTAAACAGCAAGTTAAGATGCACCAAGATGATCTACACGAGATTCTAGTCAAGTTACATATAAAGTTCATTTAGTTCGGAGCTACGGCCTAGAAGATATGAGCAAAACAAGTTAAACATGGCATTGATGCAAAATGCACCCAAACATCAAGCAAACACCTCAAAACAAGGATGCAACATGATAATATGAAACTACATGCAATTCTAAGCAAATTTCATATAGAGCACACTCAAAACGGAGCAACGGTCCAACACACACAAATGAAACAAGTCATAACAACAATCTGTCCAAAACAGCAACTAGGCATATTGCAAGCATCAAAACAATAAGCTACAACACCCCAACATGAAAACAAAAGACATGGACATGAAGTACATGTAAAGCATAACAAAACATGAACACTAAGCTATCTCCAGAAATCACTAGAACATGCTCAAACACACATGATAAGATTGCAAGTTATAACAATTTCAGACTTTGCAGAAAATAACATCACGATGCAATGTTCAGAGCTATCAAACAACATGTTACAGGAACTTATCATGGCAAACAAAGGCATGGCATGAATCTACTAATTGCATAGATCAAAAGTCCCTTACTGACCATAAGCCAAAAAGGATCAGAAAATATGATGGCACCCACGTAAACATGGCAAGTTATAATACAGATTCAGACATGGCAGGAACATAATTATGAAGGCATGTAGATGAGCTTGTGCAACTCACTACAGAGCAATAGATGGCATGGAAAGGCACCCAACAGTAAGAAGGCATGTTTGTGAAGCTAAGCATGACAATAGTAAGGTCATAGGATGCATGGCACACTAGTAACAATCATGGAAACAACTGAACTTAATGTAAACAGGCTGACAGCAACATTATGAAGCAACTTTTGAGCAAGATATGAATAAGGTACAGCAACCTATAAATACAACCAGGGGCATGGATGGATAGAGCATGACATGTAGATCAAAACATGTTTATAGAACATCTCCAGATTATGCATAGAATGATTAGTAGCAACATGTTTATATAGCATCACGAAATAACAGATTCAGCCTAGCAAAACAGCAACATCATGTACCCTACTTAACAAGCTCGATTCACTCACCACAAGTCATTGCATGGCAAGATAAGCATAGCATCATCAAGAAGACATGTTTGTGAAACAAACCAAGTCAAGAACAAGTCCATAGCATGCAAGGATCAACTATAGCATCCTTGGCTAAATTAACTAACACGTAAACAATCTGCCAGGAAACATTTTGAAGCAAAAGTAGAGCACGAAAATGACATGCTAGACTACTCCATAATTGCATCCAAGGCCATGAATGGATAGAAAATAACCACATGTTCAAAACACCCTTACTGAAGTATCTCAAATTATGCATGGATCTCTCTGTAGCATCAAGTTTACATGGCACGAAAATAACGGCAGAACAGGGACTAAAATCAGCAACATCACGATGCCTAGTTTGCATGCTTGTGCTAGTCACCATATTGATCACAAAAATACATGGTTAGCACCTCTGTAAAGAAGACATGGCATAGTTCAAAACACATGTAGACATCAACCTCATAGGATGCACACATCAATCATGGAAAAAATGACAAAAGAGCTCGTTCTGTTAACAGACAACAGATACCATCATGAAGCACTCTTACAACAATGATTCAGGTATCAAGATGATCTCAAATGAATATGATGCAATGGAATGAAATGATATACTCGTTGAGACGAACAATTTGACATATTACACACACGAAATGGTGCTACGGATGCAGAGATACGGCATGACGAACATGACATGAAAATTACATAGATTCGGGGACTTGGCCAAAATTTACCCCGCGAAAAACTGGACGGAGAGAACCCGGGACGGAGGGAACCAAGATCAGGGGCGCCGTTTGGATCGGCAGGCTGGTGGATCTGGTCCCGATCCGCGGTCGCCGGAGAAGTTCGCCGAAGTCGTCGCCGGAGTTGAGGAAGAAGATGGGGCCGGCGAGGTCGGGCGTTTCCGGGGCTGTGGCGGCCGGCGAAGTGGAGGTAGACGGAGGCGGCGGCACGGGAGGACGGCGCGGAGCACCGGCGTGGGAGGAGCCGG
>NC_041381.1:619362640-619365169 GCF_002162155.2 Triticum dicoccoides
GGCGGCGGGGCGACCCGGACATGTCCGGCTACGGTCGGACGTGTCCAGTGGCGGCGGGGATGAATCTGCTAGGGTTGGACTGCGGGATTTCGGGGGGATCACAAATATATAGGTAGAGGGAGCTAGGAGAGTCCAAATGAGGAGCGGTTTTCGGCCACGTGATCGTGATCGAACGACCAAGAGCATGGAGGGGAGTTAGATGGGTTTTGGGGCACTTTGGAAGGGGTGTTGGTCTGCAAAGTGAGAGGGGCTTCACGGTTACCCGGTTAACCGTTGTTGTATCAAACGACCTCCAAATGGTACGAAACTTGACAGGCGGTCTACCGGTGCTATACCAAGGCCACTTGGCAAGCCTCGGGCCATTCCGAGAAAGTTTAACACCCACTCACGAAGAGAGACAAGAAGGGGACGCCGGGTGACATAGGAGAGCCGGATTGCAAAACGGACAATGGGGAAAAGGCTCGGATGCATGAGACGAACACGTATGCAAAATGAAATGCACATGATGACATGGTAAAATGCAACACACAAGCAAATGACATGGCAACGACGGTGAATAACTGGCAGACACCTGGCGCATCGAATCCGGGGCGTTACAACACTCCTCCACTAACAAGAGATCTCGTCCCGAGATCTTAGGACTGAGACAGAAGGGAAAAGGGATAAGGTGAAGCAAGAATTCAAGAGAAGAAGCAAAGAATCGTGAGCACTCGAGAAGAAGAGAGTAATGACGAGAGTGACGAGAATCGAAAGCTCACAAAATCAGATAGACTATGAACTCACTCCGGTTAGAACGAGATAAGAAACGAATAAGACTGAAAGGATTTAGGCAGCACTCCGGCTGAACATGGAAGGAAAAGAACACGAGCTTGAGAGGATGGAATGATACTTGACAAGATGAACAAAGTGATGCCTCCGGAAAAATTGAAGTAGTGGAATGAAAAGAACTGAGAAGAAAATGACAACTTGTGTCACGAATGAAATAGAAAGCATCTTTAGACGGAAGGATTGAACGAAGTTGTTGAGAAAATCAACAACGAAAGAATAAGCTTGTTGTGGACTTATGGAAAAACATCTCAAAATTATTAGGTGATCAACGACCACAAACAGAAATGATTGGATAACTGAGGAGAACGAAGAAATGCAACACTCCACTTCAAAAGAAAATGAATAATTAATTGCACTTCGAAAGACATGAAGGAAAGAAACTTGAGGTCCTTCGATGAGAATCTTGATGAACACTTGAGGAGTGAATTGAATCATGACGAGCCACCGTGAAGAACTCCGGTAACAAAATGATGATGAGATAAAATGAAGGATGATAGAATAAGATGAGCCTCGTGATGATTTAGATGGAGGTTCCGACGAAAAGGCCGAGGAAAATTGAACTCCGGGAAAAGAAAAGATGAAAACACTTGAAACTAGAATTTATTCATGAAGAACAAACTCTGAAGGAAGGGATTAATCACTTGGAAGAAATAAGAATAAGATTTATTGTATGCTTATCCTTCATCAAATTAAACTGATGACAAACAATGGATTTTTGCATACTACTTATTCTTCTTGAAAAGGATTGAGAAGTGACATGTCGCAAACTTGAGAAAGTCTTCATGAACCACCGTAAGAATTCGAAAAAGACTGATGAAAAAGAAAGAATCACCGGGAAGAATTAGAAGAACAAATATGCTAGAGGGGATTTAGATGCAAAAGAACAAAGAGATAATGAGCTGATTGAAGAACACTTGAACGAAGCACCGGGATAATTGGATAACGATAACTAGAATGAAGGCCTCCAGTGAAAAGAAACGGAAATACAACTTCTGACAAACTCCGGATGGTTAAGAAAGATTAACTGACAAATGGAATAATTCGAGAGGATGATATGAAGCTAGAACCACGAATCTTCGAGAGAACGGGCAAGATTTAGAAGGAACTCTTCTTCAATTTTCAAATGACGACGGGAAACACCACCAAAATTACTGAGATACTCCGGGAGATGAAAGGTAAGAGGTTGAGCCAACGATGAAAAGAATTTGAATGAGATCTTGGAAAAGCATCTGACTGATGAAATCCATTCTTACGTCACAACTTCGAAAAGAATTGAGAATGGCTCCGGAATAATTAGAAGAGTCAGGTATGATCCTGGGAAAAGACCTGTGGGTTAGGGCCCGCTGAAGAGAACACCGTTGGAAAGGATTGTTGAACAGATAAATGAAGCACCGGAACAATTGAAATCTTTGAATGAGGTGGCAACCTCGAATTAATTGGAACACAGATGAATCTCCTGAGATGTCTTCCGAACTCCGGAAGGATGAACTGGCGAGAGGCACACGAGCAAGGAGAACACTTGATCGAAAGAAGAGAATATGATCACCCGAAAAACTTGAATTGAGTCCACCGGAGAAGAAAAACGATGAAGAATGTCCACCGAGACGAGAATTCACCGATTGAAATAATTGAGGGAAGACTGAAGAGACTCCACACGAATGAGGTAGATGGTCAAGAGAGAGACAGACTCCGGGAAGAAAA
>NC_041381.1:619365462-619369914 GCF_002162155.2 Triticum dicoccoides
GGGAAAACAAAATCAACTTAGAAGGGGAAAATCGACGAATATCTTGAAGAGAAAACACCGGTTGAAATCATTGAGGAGAGAGAGAAAAAACTTCGCACGAGTAGGATGGATACTCGATAACGGACTCCAGTTCCTTGATGAGAAAGGGGTGGGCGGGTGGGAAAGAAAACAACTGAGGATTGAACTCAAAGATGAAGATGCTCGAGTCAACTTGACGAGAAATGCACCGGATGAAAAGAGCTGGGAACCAACGATCAGAAAACCAACTGCGTGATCCTAAAGAAATATTTGAAGGGGAAGAGAAGTAATTCAAAACACCTACGTCAAGATTCCTTACCAGAGCGACGAAGGGGCTGAGGAGTAAAAAGAATTCCTACTCTCCGATATAACTAGACTCCGAAATCAGTTTTCTTCTAGACTCAACAACGGCCAAACTACACGATCAATCAAGGGGGGCTCCTAAGGTCGGTCGAGGCTCTGATACCAACTTGCCACGCCCAATATGTGACCCTATACAAAAGGAACTCGAAGGTCCCACCAAGGATAGACCCGCATATTGAAACACTTTTGCAAGGTGGATATCATTACATCAACTTTACATAATAGATGGGGATACATACAAGAGGCATACAATGCCACACGAATACAACATCACAATACACTATAGCATCATCCAACTACGGATGAAACACAAACAGAAACTCAAAGGACATCCACCCTGCTAGCCCAGGCTGCCGACCTGGAACCTATCCCCTAATCGAAGAAGAAGCAGAAGAAGAAGTCCAATACAAGCAAACATCGCTCTCGCGTCATGATCATCGCAAAACTTGTACCTGCAACTGTTGTTGTAGTAATCTGTAAGCCATGAGGACTCAGCAATCCCATTACCATGGGTATCAAGACTAACAAAGCTTAATAGGAAAGGAAGGGATAAAGTGGTGAGGTTGCAGCAGCGACTAAGCATATATGGTGGCTAACATACGTAAATAAGAGCGAGAAGAGAACAAGCAGAACGGTCGTCAACTAGTAATGATCAAGAAGTGATCCTGACCTCCTACTTACGTCAAACATAACCCAGAAACCGTGTTCACTTCCCGGACTCCGCCGAAAAGATACCATCACGGCTACACACGCGGTTGAAGCGTTTTAACTCGGATCTGGTGTCAAGTTATCTACAACCGGACATTAACAAATTCCCATCTGCCTATAACCGCATGCACGGCTTTCGAAAGATTATACCCTGCAGGGGTGTCCCAGCTTAGCCCATGACAGGCTCTCACGATCAACGAAGGAATAGACCTTCTCCCAGGAAGACCCGATCAGACTCGGAATCCCGGTTTACAAGACATTTCGACAATGGTAAAACAAGACCAACAAAGCCTCCCGCTGTGCCGACAAATCCTGATAGGAGCTGCACATATCTCGTTCTCAGGGCACACCAGATGAGCAAGACGTCGGGTTGGCATAGACCCTGATTGCCCAGGGGGCGCCGGACATCGCTCGGTTCGGACCAACACTTAGACAAGCACTGGCCCAGGGGGGCTAAAATAAAGATGACCCTCGGGTTGGCCGACCCAAGGGAAAGGGATAGGTGGTGGTGAGGCAAATGGTAAAACCAAGGTTGGGCCTTGCTGGAGGAGTTTTATTCAAAGCGAACTGTCAAGGGGGTCCCATAAATCACCCGACCGCCTAAGGAACGCAAAATCCGGGAACATAACACCGGTATGACGGAAACTAGGGCGGCAAGAGTGGAACAAAACACTAGGCAAAAGGCCGAGTCTTCCATCCTTTACCAAGTATATAGATGCATTAATAATATAAGAGATATTGTGATATCCCAACATAAATCCTGTCCACCATGAAGAAATCTTCAACTTCGCCTGCAACAAGCAACGCTATAAGAGGGGCTGAGCAAAAGCGGTAACATAGCCAAGCAACGGTTTGCATAGGAAAGGTGTCAAAGGTTAGAGGTTCATGGCAATATGGGATGGCTTGATAAACAGGTGATAGGTAGCGCAGCATAGCGATAGAACAAAGCAAACTAGCATAGCAATGATAGTAATGAGATCCAGGGTAGCGGTCATCTTGCCTGAAATCCCGCAAGGAAGAAGAACGAGTCCATGAAGAAGACGAACGGATGAAGTCGAACCAAGCGGAGATGAACGAATCCTCACGAACGCAACGAAACAGGAACTATCGAAAAGAAGCACACAACATGGTAAACACACCACACATGAACAAGGCATGATGCACAAACAATGCATGATGCATGACAAAGCTACATGAAGCTACTCATAGCAAGAGATGATGCAACCAAGAGCAACACACTAAGGCAAGCTTAAATGAGGCCGGGAACAACATATAACAATTCCGGTAAGTCCTCATATGCATATTTCGAAATTGGTCCAGATCTGATTAGACCTTATGTTCAAGTGGTTAAACAGCAAGTTAAGATGCACCAAGATGATCTACACGAGATTCTAGTCAAGTTACATATAAAGTTCATTTAGTTCGGAGCTACGGCCTAGAAGATATGAGCAAAACAAGTTAAACATGGCATTGATGCAAAATGCACCCAAACATCAAGCAAACACCTCAAAACAAGGATGCAACATGATAATATGAAACTACATGCAATTCTAAGCAAGTTTCATATAGAGCACACTCATAACAACAATCTGTCCAAAACAGAAACTAGGCATATTGCAAGCATCAAAACAATAAGCTACAGCTCCCCAACATGAAAACAAAAGACATGGACATGAAGTACATGTAAAGCATAACAAAACATGAACACTGAGCTATCTCTAGAAATCACTAGAACATGCTCAAACACACATGATAAGATTGCAAGTTATAACAATTTCAGACTTTGCAGAAAATAACATCACGATGCAATGTTCAGAGCTATCAAACAACATGTTACAGGAACTTATCATGGCAAATAAAGGCATGGAATGAATCTACTAATTGCATAGATCAAAAGTCCCTTACTGACCATAAGCCAAAAAGGATCAGAAAATATGATGGCACCCACGTAAACATGGCAAGTTATAATACAGATTCAGACATGGCAAGAACATAATTATGAAGGCATGTAGATGAGCTTGTGCAACTCACTACAGAGTAATAGATGGCATGGCAAGGCACCCAACAGTAAGAAGGCATGTTTGTGAAGCTAAGTATGGCAATAGCAAGGTCATAGGGTGCATGGAACACTAGCAACAATCATGGAAACAACTGAACTTAATGTAAATAGGCTGACAGCAACATTATGATGCAACTTTGGAGCAAGATATGAACAAGTTACAGCAACCTATAAATACAACCAGGGGCATGGATGGAGAGAGGATGACATGTATATCAAAACATGTTTATAGAACATCTCCAGATTATGCATAGAATGATTAGTAGCAACATGTTTATATAGCATCACGAAATAACAGATTCAGCCTAGCAAAACAGCAACATCATGTACCCTACTTAACAAGCTCGATTCACTCACCACAAGTCATTGCATGGCAATATAAGCATAGAATCATCAAGAAGACATGTTTGTGAAACAAATCAAGTCAAGAACAAGTCCATAGCATGCAAGGATCAACTATAGCATCCTTGGCTAAATTGAATAACACGTAAACAATCTGCCAGGAAACATTTTGAAGCAAAAGTAAAGCACGAAAATGACATGCTAGACTACTCCATAATTGCAACCAAGGCCATGAATGGATAGACAATAACCACATGTTCAAAATACCCTTACTGAAGTATCTCAAACTATGCATGGATCTCTCTGTAGCATCAAGTTTACATAGCATGAAAATAACGGCAGAACAGGGACTAAAATCAGCAACATCACGATGCCTAGTTTGCATGCTTGTGCTAGTCACCACATTGATCACAAAAATACATGGTAAGCACCTCTGTAAAGAAGACATGGAATAGTTCAAAACACATGTTGACATCAACCTCATAGGATGCACACATCAATCATGGCAAAAATGACAAAAGAGCTCGTTCTGTTAACAGACAACAGATAACATCATGAAGCACTCTTACAACGATGATTCAGGCATCAAGATGATCTTAAATGAATATGATGCAATAGAATGAAATGATATACTCGTTCAGACAAACAATTTGACATATTACACGCACGAAACGGAGCTACAGATGCAGAGATACGGCATGACGAACATGACATGAAAATTACACAGATTCGGGGACAACCAAAATTTACCCCGCGAAAAACTGGACGGAGAGAACCCGGGACGGAGGGAACCAGGATCGGGGGCGCCATTTGGATCGGCGGGCTGGTGGATCTGGTCCCGATCCGCGGGTCGCTGGAGAAGTTTGCCGGAGACATCGCCGGAGTTGAGGAAGAAGATGGGGCCGCGAGGTCGGGCGGATCCGGGGCTATGGCGGCCGGCGAAGTGGAGGCAGACGGAGGCG
>NC_041381.1:619370322-619400987 GCF_002162155.2 Triticum dicoccoides
GGCGGCGAAGTAGATCCGGGCCCCGTGGGCCGGGCGCGGGCCTCGCGGGAAGGCGGAGGCGGAGCGGCGGTGGCTGCCATGTGGCGGACGTCGGTTGGCGGCGGCGGGGCAACCCGGACGTGTCCGGCTGCGGCCGGACGTGTCCGGTGGCGGTGGGGATGAATCTGCTAGGGTTGGACTGCGGGATTTCGGGGGGATGACAAATATATAGGTAGAGGGAGCTAGGGGAGTCCAAATGAGGAGCGGTTTTCGGCCAGGCGATCGTGATCGAACGACCGAGAGCATGGAGGGGAGTTAGATGGGTTTTGGGCCACTTTGGAAGGGGTGTTGGGCTGCAAAGAGAGAGGGGCTTTACGGTTACCCGGTTAACCGTTGGAGTATCAAACGACCTCCAAATGGCACGAAACTTGACAGGCGGTCTACCGGTGCTATACCAAGGCCACTTGGCAAGCCTCGGGCCATTCCGAGAAAGTTTAACACCCACTCACGAAGAGAGACAAGAAGGGGACGCCGGGTGACATAGGAGAGCCGGATTGCAAAACGGACAACGGGGAAAAGGCTCGGATGCATGAGACGAACACGTATGCAAAATGAAATGCACATGATAAAATGATAAAATGCAACACGCAAGCAAATGACATGGCAATGACGGCGAATAACTGGCAGACACCTGGCGCATCGAATCCGGGGCGTTACATCTCCCCCCCGGGCCACCGCTAGGGCAGAGCCCCACGCGGTGGCTCGCGGCGGGGCACCTTCTCCCCTTTTCCCTTGTGGCGGTGGGCGCGGGGCTCCCTGCCGGGGCAGAGGAAACATGCGGACGCGAGGCCTGGCGGCAGCGTGCTGGCTGATGTGGCGCAACGGCGGTGGAGCGGCCGATCGAGGCCCGACGGCTACGTCCCGGGGCAGCGTCCGACATCCAGGTCTGGATCCGGGGGCTTTGGGTCTTCTGGGTGGTTTCCCTCATCGGTTGCCTGCCGCTGGCCGGCGGTGGGGAAGACACACACCTGCGCGCCACGGCTGGTCATGGCCGGCAGGGCGTGCGGGCCGAGGTGGCTAAGGCCGGAAGCTGCAGTCTCACCCCGGTGGTTGTTGCTGATGGTGGCTGTGGTGCTCTGCCTGGTCGGGGGTGCAAGGCCTCAGCTTGGCAGGGCGGCGATGCGGGCCTGTGGGGGCGTCGACGGCGCTGCGCTGGGTCCTGCTAATGCCGCAAGGTGGTGGTGTTGCCCTTCTTCTCCTGCATGTGGACCGATAGTACGCGGGGCTAGGCGGGTGCCCTTAATGCTGGCCGCACGCAAAACGGGGGAGGTTCGGGGCCTGAGGCGGATCGGAGCCTGTGCTTCGGGTAGATGTGGTCGGGCGTGGCTTGGGATTGGCCCGCTAGTGGTGGTTGTTCTCTCCTCACGGGTAAGGTGGTCAGTGGTGGTAGCGGTGACATCGTCGCTTTGGTAGGTGGCTCGTCACTGGTGGTCACGGACATGGAGTCGTGTGAACTCGTCTAGGCCAAGTCTTGGAGCTTGTTCATCGACGACTGTCGGCAGTCCTTGAGTCGTGTCCCTCCTAGTCCACATGGATTGGCGTGGGTGCTTCCTACGGTGGAGGTGCCTACCCATACTTGGGGACTGATGTCGGGCTAGGAGTTGAGGACGTCCCTCAGTTCCTCCTACTGTGGTCAAGCGCGTGTGGCAGTGAGCGGATCACGATGTCTAGTGGCAGGGAAGCCGGGGCGGCGGTCCTGGGTGGTGGTCCGCGTGGTGGATCTTCGGCTGGCACCTGCGCGGCGATGGTGGCTCTTCGACGGGCACCAACGCGGTGATGGTGGCTCTCCCTCCGGGTTGTGGGGACAACGGATGGTGTAGTGATGGGTGGCTCTAGCGTGCTCTCTATTCTCGCAGGTGGCTGCCCTGATCCGGATATGGAGATTGGCCTCGTCATGCTCATCCTGGTGACCTCTTGGTGACACGCGTGAGTTGCCGAGCGAAAGCTCTATGCCTTGGCACCGACGATGACGACGCCCGTGGGTGCCGCACTCTTCCTGAAGACGTCGTCACGGTCCTTCTCTCCGTGTCAGGGATCCGGGTGAAAACCTTTATCCGTCGTGGACTCGGCAGCGGCGACGCTCAGGGCCATTCTCCCTCTTGAGGGCATTGTCGTGGAGTTTAGTTGTACTAGGTCGTTGTGTGCGTGTGTGTTCAGATCTTCCTGTGTCCCTCCTTGCTGGTAGCGTAGTCGTGTGCGTTCCACGTGTGCCTAATATCCTGAGATTGGCTTTGTAAGAGGGCTAGCTCATCATCATGTATGGTTTGTCCATGTACTCTATACGGTTGTTGCTTTATTTATAAAGCGGAGCGAAAGGCTGTTTTGAGAGAGAGATTCATGGAAGCCATATGTACTACATTGAGAGATTAGGTAAATGATTAAGAGAAACAGGGTGAACTGAAATCATATGCCATTGAGATTCAAAAAGCATCTCATACATTCAAGTCCCCCTTCGACTCATTCTGACCTCCTGTGTGCACTCCACATGACGAATGCCAAAGACATCGTGCCAAGGAACCCGTCCCATGAGATCATACTTAGGTGTGCGCACATCGTGACAACAACGCTGACGTATCCTACATTATCCGAAAAACAGACACACCACGTCCTCGAGTTGTACCTACACGGTGTCGCAGGGGATCATGGCGACCACAAGTCGGACTTCAACCTGGTGGTAGGCCGTGGAATGGCGCTGGTGAACAAGAATGCCGGAAAGACAAACACCCGGGGCCAACATGCTAGTTGGTCACCATCAACAAACTAGATGGCATGTTGTGCCAAATGGCGCAGAGTCCCATTTAAAACCATATGCGTTTTGAAACTATTTGCATTTGTTAGTAAATTTTAGGTTTTAGCAATCACTTATGGTATCAGTTGAAACCAATATATAATTGAGCGTGCACAATTCGAAATTGATCACATTTTCAAACATGGGACCGAAACAGGTTTCTACATCGCTAATACCTTTGCAATAAAGATAGTATATAATAAGATATATAGAATCAAAGGTTTCGTTGTTCCATAAGGATTCAAACTTCATTACACTATGAACTACTCCCTCCGTCTCAAATGTCTCAAGTTTAGTACAACTTTATACTAAAGCTAGTGCAAAGTTGAGTCATTTATTTTGGTACGGAGGGAGTGCTTTGCAGGTGCATGCCAAAGAAATCAGAATACTTGTCTCAGATGAGTAAAAAGATCTATGGTATGTACATGTGTCCACTATGCATAGAATATTTCTATTTGCCAACTAACTTCTATGGCTGATAGTAAATTCAATTCATTTTTGGAAGAAGAGCTGAGCCAGTTTCCTTGAACTGGAAACCACATTGAATTATTGATCACTTTGAAGCATGCAATGGAGATTCAAAAACTATGCATCTTGTTCTAAAAAGAGAACAGTATATCAAACTTGTTTAATACAGGAATATGTTTTAAACCTTGACAAGTTTGTGTCCAGATACAACAACGCAACTTGAAAGTGGTCACAAGTTATTCAAAAATCAACAATTATATTGGATTTCCCGAAAATGGCAACCATTCAGGACAATGTCAAGCAAGGATTAATTGATTCTGAAAGAATCTAACTACAATAACAAGAAAAAAAGAGAGAAACAAATGGAAGCTTATTCACGAACTTTGATACTGTGAACCACATTTAAAAACCAAAAGTCCAGGTACATGTCTAGGGTACAGATCCAACATTTGTTACTTTTAAAAGGAAGAGGTGGGGAAAAAATGGAATAAACAAAGTCGTAATGATGGTTCAATACAAAACATCAAGATTCATTACAACCCTTGGTGCATCTCATAGATAATGTAGCAGGAAGTGGGATTCCCTTTTTTTAGGATTAAGTATCCCTACTGTACATGGATGCGTACCTAAAAGAGAATAGTTGGACAACATGAGTTGTACAGTCTAGACGAACCACACAACATAATACTATTAACTTTAAAAGTCACGGTCAAAAACCACAATATAAGTTCTATGTAGTTGATACACAAACTTACAGTTGGACACTTCAGACATATGGCTAACCGATAGCACGGTTAAACAAGACTAAATTGACACACATCATCAAAGCTTTGCTTGGTCCTGCACCACTTGCACAGTTGAACAGATCGGATGGAAGCACATCATCAAAGCTTTGCTTGGTCCAGCACCGCTGACATCTTCAAGTAAACGGAGGTTTCAAAACCCCACCAGTCTCATGAGATCATTGTTGTTCACTGCTTGGAGGTTTGAAATACCCAGAAGTCTCACAAGAGTATCCTTGTCTGCTACAAGGAAGGACCAAGCAACGGTAATCTCTAGCACAACATCATCAACATAGAATTTCTTCTGACTGAAGCCAAAAGATCTGGCTGCCAAAGAGACATGCCCTTGTGCAGTGATATCACCAGATGATGAGTAAGCCTGCACAACAAGTTCTAGGTTGGCTTCATGTTCTACAGACACCACACGCCTCGACAGATCAAGGTAACTCTCTGAACCCTCAGGTGTTGCATGTCTACTAGGATCAAGCAACACGACTTCACAAGATGAGGCATTAGCAACATAAGCGGTTTTACCGTCGATGATCTTGCGTGTGTAGGGTCTTGTCGAGTAAGCTACTCGGCATCGACGTTCAACACGTTGCCGTATCCCCTGTTTGACAACACGGATGCTGCAGATTGTCGCCTGGATCGTCTCCACGAGCAGCTCCATGCACAACTCTATTTTACAGAACTTGTTCTCAAAGCAAACGGTATGCACACCATGATGACGTGCGCGATAACAGTGCATCGCGCCGATCAATGCTCTATCTCCAGACATGGCTCCACATTTAACTTTTAGCTGAATTTCAAAGTCAACGGGATCATTGAATAGGATCGCACGAGATGGCCCAATCAAGCGCAAAAAAGGATCCTGCAAGCATTGGTCAATCACCCCATCATTAACTACTAATCAACTAGAGACGACAAAACAAAAGCAGACGGTCATATGCCAGCAGCAATATCCCCAAACGGAAAATGAAAAGGCAAAAATATACATACATTTTTCGGAACTATTTGGCTCCTTCACTAGTAGAAAAGGGGGCAATGGTCCAGGCCAGGTCAGCCCATTAGTCCCGGTTCAATCCAGAACCGGGACCAATGGGAGCATTTGACCCGGTTTGTGAGCCCCAGGGGCCGGTCGGGCTACGTGGGCCATTGGTCCCAGTTCGTCTGTACCTTTTGGTCCCAGTTGGTGGGACGAACCGGGACCAATGGGCCTCGCTCCTGGCCCACCATCATTGATCCCGGTTGGTGGCATGAACCGGGACCAAAGGCTGCCCTTTAGTCCCGGTTCATGGGACAAACTGGGACCAATGAGTTGCCTATATATACCCCTCGCCCACGAGCAGAGCACTCCCACTGCTCTGTTTTTCCTGGCCGGCGAGGGGAGAGCTTTGTGGTGCTCTAGCTCACCTCCTATGCACACGAGGTGTTCGATGGAATACCCGAGCCACACTACTTAAGCATTCTCCTCTCCAAGCTCCATTTTCCTCAATATTTTTCTAGGTTTAGCGGTCCGTCATGTCCCGTCCCCGTCTTCACCGCCCTCGATCGCCCGCGCCGATCTCGTCGCCGACACCACCGTGGTGAGCCTCTTGTTCTTATCTTCTTTCTGAAAGGAAAAACATTCTTACTTGTATGTTTATATAGATACTTGTATAATTTTCTTACTTTTATTATTGCATCTTATATAGTGCGATGGTTTTGGTATCTGCCCACGTCGGCCCTCGTCCTGTCTATGATTCGGATGTGGTATATATTATCTTTTCATTACTATTGGTTGATTTATTGTTTATGACAATTATGCCGACCAACGTGACATAGATTTTATTTATCTACGAGGTTGTGGAACCGGAAATTCCAACCGACCCTATTGTCGAGAGGCTAAATTTAGTTGAAGAAGAAAACAATTTGTTGAAGGAAAAAATAAGAAACATTGAGGAGGAGAAGATGATATTGGAGTTGAATGTGCGGATGTCGTCGATGATCACAAGATCAAGATGGATGCAATGCGCTTGAAGATTAGAAAGATTAGAAAATATGCCATTCATACCGAGGCTTGGTATCATTATGCCGTTGGATTAGTTGTTACATTGGTTGTGATTCTGATCGCACTTGTTTTTGCATTGAAATGTTTTACATAGTTTCAATGTATGGTTTAATTAATTTAGATGCTCTGCAGAGCTTTATGTTGTTAGATGAGAACTATATATGTACTTTGGTTTTAATGTGATGATGAACTTCTATTAATTACCTCACTTAATTATCTATTCATGATGTTCTGTAATGCACGCAGATGAACCGGCAATGGATGTACGGTTCAAGACACACCTCCAAGTGCATTAAAGGCGTGCATGCTTTTCTCGAAGTGGCTGAGGCAAACAAGCAGAATGGTTTTATGTGTTGTCCATGCCATATATGTGGGAATACGAAGTCTTACTCTGACCGGAAAATCCTTCACACCCACCTGCTTTACAAGGGTTTGATGCCACACTATAATGTTTGGACGAGGCACGGAGAAATAGGGGTTATGATGGAAGACGGCGAAGAAGAAGAGTACGATGACAACTATATGCCCCATGAATACGGTGATGCTACTGAAGATCAAGAGGAACCAGACGATGTGCACGATGATGCTGCAACGGGCGAAGCGGCTGAAGATCAAGAGGAACCAGACGATGTGCCCGATGATGATGATCTCCGCCGGGTCATTGTCGCAAGGACGCAATGCGAAATTTAAAAGGAGAAGCTGAAGTTCGATCACATGTTAGAGGACAACAAAAAATGGTTGTACCCCAATTGCGAAGATGGCAACACAAAGCTCGGTACCGTACTGGAATTGCTGCAGTGGAATGCAGAGAATGCTATGCCTGATAAAGGATTTGAGAAGCTACTGAAAATATTGAAGAAGAAGCTTCCAAAGGATAACGAATTGCCCGACAGTACATACGCAACAAAGAAGGTCGTATGCCCTCTAGGATTGGAGGTGCAGAAGATACATGCATGCCCTAATGACTGCATCCTCTACCGTGGTGCGTACAAGGATCTGAACACATGCCCGGTATGCAGTGCATTACGGTATAAGATCAGACGAGATGATCCTGGTGATGTTGACGGCGAGCCCCCCAGGAAGAGGGTTCCTGCGAAGATGATGTGGTATGCTCCTATAATACCACGGTTGAAACGTCTGTTCAGAAACAGAGAGCATGCCAAGTTGATGCGATGGCACAGTGAGGACCGTAAGAAAGACGGGAAGTTGAGAGCACCCGTTGGCGGGTCGCATTGGAGAAAAATCGAGAGAAAGTACTAGGATGAGTTTGCAAGTGACCCAAGGAAAGTATGGTTTGCTTTAAGCGCGGATGACATTAATCCTTTCGGGGAGGAGAGCAGCAATCACAGCACCTGGCCCGTGACTCTATGTATGTATAACCTTCTGAAGGAAATATGCCCTAGAGGCAATAATAAAGTTATTATTTATTCCCTTATTTCATGATAAATGTTTATTTTATTCATGCTAGAATTGTATTAACCGGAAACATAATACATGTGTGAATACATAGACAAACATAGTGTCACTAGTATGCCTCTACTTGACTAGCTCATTAATCAAAGATGGTTAAGTTTCCTAACCATAGACATGAATTGTCATTTGATTAACGGGATCACATCATTAGAAGAATGATGTGATTGACTTGACCCATTCCGTTAGCTTAGCACTTGATCGTTTAGTATGTTGCTATTGCTTTCTTCATGACTTATACAAAGTTCCTACAACTATGAGATTATGCAACTCCCTTTTACCGGAAGAACACTTTGTGTGCTACCAAACGCCACAACGTAACTGAGTGATTATAAAGGAGCTCTACAGGTGTCTCCGAAGGTACATGTTGAGTTGGTGTATTTCGAGATTAGGATTTGTCACTCCGATTGTCAGAGAGGTATCTCTGGGCCCTCTCGGTAATGTACATCACTATAAGCCTTGCAAGCAATGTGACCAATAAGTTGATTACGGAATGATGCATTACGTAACGAGTAAAGAGACTTGCCGGTAATGAGATTGAACTAGGTATTGGATACCGACGATCGAATCTCGGGCAAGTAACATACCGATGACAAAGGGAACAACGTATGTTGTTATGCGGTTTGACCGATAAAGATCTCGTAGAATATGTGGGAGACAATATGAGCATCTAGGTTCCGCTATTGGTTATTGACCGGAAACGGTTCTCGGTCATGTCTACATTGTTCTCGAACCCGTAGGGTCCGCACGCTTAAGGTTTCGACGACAGTTATATTATGAGTTTATGAGTTTTGATGTACCGAAGGAGTTCGGAGTCCCGGATGAGATCGGGGATATGACGAGGAGTCTCGAAATGGCCGAGACGTAAAGATCAATATATTGGACGACTATATTCGGAGTTCGGAAAGGTTCCAAGTGATTCGGGTATATTTCGGAGTACCGGAGAGTTACGGGAATTCGCCGGGGAGTATATGGGCCTTATTGGGCTATACGGGAATAGAGGAGAGAGGCCAAAAGGAAAGAGGCCTGCGCCCCCTCTCTGGTCCGAATTGGACAAGGGGGGCAGCCCCCTTTTCCTTTTCTCTCTCCCCCTCTTTCCACTTCTCCTACTCCAACAAGGAAGGAGGGTCCTACTCCCACCTTATACGGGGGCAAGAGGCACCCCATGACACACAAGTTGATCTTCATGATTGTTCCTTAGCCGTGTGCGGTGCCCCCCTCCACCATATTCCACCTCGGTCATATCGTTGAAGTGTTTAGGCGAAGCCCTGCGTTGGTAGAACATCATCATCGTCACCACGCCATCGTGCTGACGGAACTCATCCCCGACACCCTGCTGGATCGGAGTTCGGGGATCATCATTGAGCTGAATGTGTGCTGAACACGGAGGTGCCGTACGTTCGGTGCTTGGATCGGTCGGATCATGAAGACGTACGACTACATCATCCGCGTTGTCATAACGCTTCCGCTTTCGGTCTACGAGGGTACATGGACACACTCTCCCCTCTCGTTGCTATGAATCACCATGATCTTGCGTGTGCGTAGGAATTTTTTTGAAATTACTACGTTCCACAACAGTGGTGTCATAGCCAGGTTTTATGCGTTGATGTTATATGCAGGAGTAAAACACAAGTGAGTTGTGGGCGATAGAAGTCATACTGCTTACCAGCATGTCATACTTTGGTTCAGCGGTATTGTTGGATGAAGCGCCCGGACCGACATTACACGTACGCTTACGCGAGACTGGTTTTACCGCCGTGCTTCGCACACAGGTGACTAGCGGGTGTCTGTTTCTCCAAGTTTAGTTGAACCGAGTGTGGCTACGCCCGGTCCTTGCGAAGGTTAAAACAGCACTAACTTGATGAACTATCGTTGTGGTTTTGATGCGTAGGTAAGAATGGTTCTTGCTCAGGCCGTAGCAGCCACGTAAAACTTGCAACAACAAAGTAGAGAACGTCTAACTTGTTTTTGTAGGGCATGTTGTGATGTGATATGGTCAAGACGTGATGCTATATTTTATTGTATGAGATGATCATGTTTTGTAACCGAAGTTATCGGCAACTGGCAGGAGCCATATGGTTGTCGTTTTATTGTATGAAATGCAAACGCCCTGTAATTGCTTTACTTTATTACTAAGCGGTAGCGATAGTTGTAGAAGCAATAGATGGCGTAACGACAACGATGCTATGATGGAGATCAAGGTGTCGCTCTGGTGACGATGGTGATCACGACGGTGCTTCGGAGATGGAGATCACAATCACAAGATGATGATGGCCATATCATATCAGTTATATTGATTGCATGTGATGTTTATCCTTTATGCATCTTATCTTTCTTTGATTGACGGTAGCATTTTAAGATGATCTCTCACTAATTATCAAGAAGTGTTCTCCCTGAGTATGCACCGTTGTGAAAGTTCTTCGTGCTGAGACACCACGTGATGATCGGGTGTGATAGGCTCTACGTTCAAATACAACGGGTCCAAAACAGTTGCACACGCAAAATACTCAGGTTAAACTTGACGAGCCTAGCATATACAGTTATGGCCTCGGAACACGGAGACCGAAAGGTCGAGCGTGAATCATATAGTAGATATGATCAACATAGTGATGTTCACCATTGAAAACTACTCCATCTCACGTGATGATCGGACATGGTTTAGTTGATTTGGATCACGTGATCACTTAGATGACTAGAGAGATGTCTGTCTAAGTGGGAGTTCTTAAGTAATATGATTAATTGAACTTAAATTTATCATGAACTTAGTCCTGGTAGTATTTTGCAAATTATGTTGTAGAACAATAGCTTGTGTTATTGCTTTCATATGTTTATTTTGATATGTTTCTAGAGAAAATTGTGTTGAAAAATGTTAGTAGCAATTATGCAGATTGGATCCGTGATCTGAGGTTTATCCTCATTGCTGCACAGAAGAATTATGTCCTTAATGCACCGCTAGGTGACAGACCTATTGCAGGAGCAGATGCAGACGTTATGAACGTTTGGCTAGCTCAATATGATGACTACTTGATAGTTTAGTGCACCATGCTTAACGGCTTAGAATCGGGACTTCAAAGTCGTTCTGAATGTCATGGACCATATGAGATGTTCCAGGAGTTGAAATTAATATTTCAAGCAAATACCCGAGTTGAGAGATATGAAGTCTCCAACAAGTTCTATGGCTAAAAGATGGAGGAGAATCGCTCAACTAGTGAGCATGTGCTCAGATTGTCTAGGTACTACAATCGCTTGAATCAAGTGGGAGTTAATCTTCCAGATAAGATAGTGATTGGCAGAGTTCTCTAGTCACCATCACCGAGTTACTGGAACTTCGTGATGAACTATAATGCAAGGGATGACGAAAACAATTCCCGAGCTCTTCGTGATGCTGAAATTGACGAAGGTAGAAATCAAGAAAAGAGCATCAAGTGTTGATGATTGACAAGATCACTAGTTTCAAGAAAATGGCGAAGGGAAAGAAAGGGAACTTCAAGCAGAATGGCAAGCAAGTTGTCACTCCCGTGAAGAAGCCCAAAGCTGGAGCAAAGCCTGAGACTAAGTGCTTCTACTGCAGAGGAAATGGTCACTGGAAGCGGAAATGCCCTGAATATTTGGTGGATAAGAAGGATGGCAAAGTGAACAAGGGTATATTTAATATACAAGTTATTGATGTGTTCCTCACTAGTATTTATAGTAGCTCCTGAGTATTTCATACTTGTTTGGTTGCTAAGATTAGTAACTCGAAACAGGAGTTACAGAATAAACAAAAACTAGTCGAGGGTGAAGTGACGATGAGTGTTGGAAGTGGTTCCAAGATTGATATGATCATCATCGCACGCTCCCTATACTTTCGGGATTAGTGTTAAACCTAAATAAATGTTATTTGGCGTTTGCGTTGAGCATAAATATGATTTGATCATGATTATTGCAATACGGTTATTCATTTAAAGTCAGAGAATAATTGTTGTTCTGTTTACATGAATAAAACCTTCGATGGTCATACACCCAATCAAAGTAGTTTATTGGATCTCGATCGTAGTGATACACATAATCATAATATTGATGCCAAAAAATGCAAAGTTGATAATGATAGTGCAACTTATTTGTGGCACTGCCGTTTGGGTCATATCGGTGTAAAGCGCATGAAGAAACTCCATAAAGATGGATTTTTGGAATCACTTGGTTATGAATCACTTGATGCTTGCAAACCGTTCCTTATGGGCAAGATGACAAAAACTTCGTTCTCCGGAACAATGGAACGAGCTAGTGACTTGTTGGAAATAATACATACCGATGTATGCGATCCAATGAGTGTTGATGCTCGTGGCGAGTATCGTTATTTTTCTGACCTTCAAAAGATGATTTGAGCATATATGAGAATATCTACTTGATGAAACATAAGTCTGAAATAGTTGAAAGGTTCAAAGAATTTCAGACTGAAGTGGAAAATCATCGTAACAAGAAAATAAAGTTTCTGCGATCTGATCGTGGAGATGAATATTTGAGTTACGAGTTTGGTCTTCATATAAAACAATGTTGAATAGTTTCACAGTTCACACCACCTAGAACACTATAGCGTTATGGTTTGTCCGAAAGTTGTAACCGCACTTTATTGGATATTGTGCAATCTATGATATCTCTTATCGGTTTACCACTATCGTTCTGGGGTTATGCATTAGAGATAGTTGCATTCACTTTAAATAGGGCACCATCAAAATCCGTTGAGACGACGCCTTATGAACTATGGTTCGGCAAGAAACCAAAGTTGTCGTTTCTTAAAGTTTGGGGCTGCGATGCTTATGTGAAAAAGTTTCAACCTGATAAGCTCAAACCCAAATCGGAGAAGTGCGTCTTCATAGAATACCCAAAGGAAACTGTTGGGTACACCTTCTATCACAGATCCGAAAGCAAGATTCGTTGCTAAGATGGATCCTTTCTAGAGAAGGATTTTCTCTCGAAAGAAGTGAGTGGGAGGAAAGTAGAACTTGATAAGGTAATTGTACCTTCTCCCAAATTGGAAAGTAGTTCATCATAGAAATCAGTTCCAGTATTGCCTACACCGATTAGTGAGGAAGTTAATGATGATGATCATGAAACTTCGGATCAAGTTACTACAAAAACTCGTAGGTCTTCCAGAGTATGGTCCGCACCAGAGTGGTACGGTAATCCTGTTCTGAAAGTCATGTTACTAGACCATGATGAACCTACGAACTATGAGGAAGCGATGATGAGCCCAGATTCCGCGAAATGGCTTGAGGCCATGAAATCTGAGATAGGATCCATGTATGAGAACAACGTGTGGAATTTGGTGGAGTTGCCCAATGATCGGCAAGCCATCGAAAATAAATGGATCTTCAAGGAAGACGGACATTGATAGTAGTGTTACTATCTACAAAGCTCGACTTGTTGTGAAAGGTTTTTCGTCAAGTTCAAGGTGTTGATTACAATGAGATTTTCTCAACTGTAGCGATGCTTAAGTCTGTCCGAATCATGTTAGCAATTGCCACATTTTATGAAATCTGGCAAATGGATGTCAAAACTGCATTCCTTAATGGTTTTCTTAAAGAAGAGTTGTATATGATGCAACCAGAAGGTTTTGTCAATCCTAAAGGTGCTAACAAAATGTGCAAGCTCCAGCGATCCATCTATGGACTGGTGCAAGCATATCGGAGTTGGAATATACACTTTGATAAGTTGATCAAAGCATATAGTTCTATACAGACTTACGGTGAAGCCTGTATTTACAATAAAGTGAGTGGGAGCACTACCGCCTTTCTGATAAATATATGTGAGTAACATATTGTTGATCAGAAATGATGTAGAATTTTTCTGGAAAGCATAAAGGATTATTTGAAAGGAGTTCTTTAAAAAAAGGAACTCAATAAATCTACTTACGTATTGAGCATCAAGATCTACTGAGATAGATCAAGACGCTTGATAAGTTTTTCAATAAGTACATACCTTGTCAAGATTTTGAAATAGTTCAAAATGGAACAGTCAAAGAAAGAGTTCTAGCCTGTGTTGCAAAGGTGTGAAATTGAGTAAGACACAAATCCCGACCATGGCAGAAAATAGAAAAGAGAATGAAAGTCATTCCCTATGCCTCAGTCATAGGTTCTATAAAATATGCTATGTACCAGACCTATTGTATACCTTGCTCTAAATTTGGCAAGGGAGTACAATAGTGAGCTAGAAGTAGATCACTGGACATTGGTCAAAATTATCCTTAGAGAAATAAGGAGATGTTTCTCGATTATGGAGGTGATAAAAGAGCCCGTCGTAAAAGGTTACAACGATGCAAGCTTTTACACCAATCCAGATGACTCTAAGTCTCAATCTGGATACATATTGAAAGTGGGAGCAATCAGCTAGAGTAGCTCCGTGCAGAGCATTGTGGACATAGAATATTTGCAAAATATATACGACTCTGAATATGACAGACTCATTGACTAAACTTCTCTCACAAGCAAAACATGATCATACCTTAGTACTCTTTGGGTGTTAATCACATAACGATGTGAACTAGATTATTGACTCTAGTAAACCCTTTAGGTGTTGATCACATGACGATGTGAACTATGGGTATTAATCACATACAGATATGAATATTGGTGTTAAATCACATGGCGATGTGAAATAGATTATTGACTCTAGTGCAAGTGGGAGACTGAAGGAAATATGCCCTAGTGGCAATAATAAAGTTATTATTTATTTCCTTATTTCATGATAAATGTTTATTATTCATGCTAGAATTGTATTAACCGGAAACATAATACATGTGTGAATACATAGACAAACATAGTGTCACTAGTATGCCTCTACTTGACTAGCTCATTAATCAAAGATGGTTAAGTTTCCTAACCATAGACATGAATTGTCATTTGATTAACGGGATCACATCATTAGAAGAATGATGTGATTGACTTGACCCATTCTGTTAGCTTAGCACTTGATCGTTTAGTATGTTGCTATTGCTTTCTTCATGACTTATACAAGTTCCTACAACTATGAGATTATGCAACTCCCTTTTACCGGAAGAACACTTTGTGTGCTACGAAATGTCACAACATAACTGAGTGATTGTAAAGGAGCTCTACAGGTGTCTCCGAAGGTACATGTTGAGTTGGCGTATTTCGACATTAGGATTTGTCACTCCGATTGTCGGAGATGTATCTCTGGGCCCTCTCGGTAATGTACATCACTATGAGCCTTGCAAGCAATGTGACAAATAAGTTGGTTACAGAATGATGAATTACGTAACAAGTAAAGAGACTTGCCGGTAACGAGATTGAACTAGGTATTGGATACCGACGATCGAATCTCGGGCAAGTAACATACCGATGACAAAGGGAACAACGTATGTTGTTATGCGGTTTGACCGATAAAGATCTTCGTAGAATATGTGGGAGCCAATATGAGCATCCAGGTTCCGCTATTGGTTATTGACCGGAAACGGTTCTCGGTCATGTCTACATTGTTCTCGAACCCGTAGGGTCCGCACGCTTAAGGTTTCGATGACATTTATATTATGAGTTTATGAGTTTTGATGTACCGAAGGAGTTCGGAGTCCCGTATGAGATCGGGGATATGACGAGGAGTCTCGAAATGGCCGAGACATAAAGATCGATATATTGGACGACTATATTCGGAGTTCGGAAAGGTTCCGAGTGATTCGGTTATTTTTCGGAGTACCGGAGAGTTACGGGAATTCGCCGGGGAGTATATGGGCCTTATTGGGCTATACGGGAATAGAGGAGAGAGGCCAAAAGGAAAGAGGCCTGCGCCCCCCCCTCTGGTCCGAATTGGACAAGGGGGGCAGCCCCCTTTTCCTTTTCCCTCTCCCCCTCTTTCCACTTCTCCTACTCCAACAAGGAAGGAGGGAGTCCTACTCCCGGTGGGAGTAGGACTCCCCTTGGCGCGCCCCCTCCTAGGTCGGCCGCACCTCCCCCCTCCCTCCTTTATATACGGGGCCAGGGGGGCACCCCATGACACACAAGTTGATCTTCGTGATCATTCCTTAGCCGTGTGCGGTGCCCCCCTCCACCATATTCCACCTCGGTCATATCGTTGAAGTGTTTAGGCGAAGCCCTGCGTCGGTAGAACATCATCAGCGTCACCATGCCGTCGTGCTGACGGAACTCATCCCCGACACCCTGCTGGATCGGAGTCCGGGGATCGTCATCGAGCTGAACGTGTGCTGAACACGAAGGTGCCGTACGTTCGGTGCTTGGATCGGTCGGATCGTGAAGACGTACGACTACATCAACCGCATTGTCATAACACTTCCGCTTTCGGTCTACGAGGGTACGTGGACACACTCTCCCCTCTCGTTGCTATGCATCACCATGATCTTGCGTGTGCGTAGGAATTTTTTTGAAATTACTACGTTCCCCAACACCTTCCTCCTTGGATGTGCATGAAGCGGAAATTCATTATGATGCCAGTTCTCATCCAAGGCCCTAAGCAACCCGGCAACGACATTGATGTGTACCTAAGGCCATTAGTTGAAGAACTTTTACAGCTATGGAATGGAAATGGTGTACGTACGTGGGATGAGCACAAACAGGAGGAATTTGACCTAAAAGCGTTGCTGTTCATGACCATCAACGATTGGCCCGCTCTTAGTAACCTTTCAGGACAGACAAACAAGGGATACCACGCATGCACTCACTGTTTACTTGACACCGATAGTATATACCTGGGAAGCTGCAGGAAGAATGTGTACCTAGGCCATCGTCGATTTCTTCCGACCAACCATCAATGTCGAAAGAAAGGCAAGCATTTCAAAGGCGAGGCAGATCACTGGAAGAAGCCCGCCATGCGTACCGGTGATCACGTACTTGTTATGGTCAATGATTTAAACGTAATCTTTGGAAATGGTGCCGGCGGACTAGCTGTTCCGAGTGACACTGGGGGACACGCACCCATGTGGAAGAAGAAATCTATATTTTGGGACCTACCCTACTGGAAAGACCTAGATGTCCGCTCTTCGATCGACGTGATGCACGTGATGAAGAACCTTTACGTGAACCTGCTAGGCTTCTTGGGCGTGTATGGGAAGACAAAAGATACAGCTGAGGCACGGGAGGACCTGCAACGTTTGCACGAAAAAGACGACATGCCTCCAAAGCAGTATGAAGGTCCTGCCAGCTATGCTCTTACCAAAGAAGAGAAGGAAATCTTCTTTGAATGCCTGCATAGTAGGAAGGTCCCGACTGGCTTTTCGTCGAATATAAAAGGAATAATAAATATGCCAGAGAAAAAGTTTCGGAACCTAAAGTCTCATGACTGCCACGTGATTATGACGCAACTGCTTCCGGTTGCATTGAGGGGGCTTCTACCGGAAAACGTCCGATTAGCCATTGTGAAGCTATGTGCATTCCTCAATGCAATCTCTCAGAAGGTGATCGATCCAGAAATCATACAAAGGCCAAGGAGTGACGTGGTGCAATGTCTTGTCAGTTTCGAGATGGTGTTCCCACCATCCTTCTTCAATATCATGACGCACGTCCTAGTTCATCTAGTTGACGAGATTGTCATTCTGGGCCCCGTATTTCTACACAATGTGTACCCCTTTGAGAGGTTCATGGGAGTCCTAAAGACATATGTCCGTAACCGCGCTAGGCCAGAAGGAAGCATCTCCATGGGCCATCAAACAGAGGATGTCATAGGGTTTTGTGTTGACTTCATTCCTGGCCTTAAGAAGATAGGTCTCCCTAAATCGCGGTATGAGGGGATACTTACTGGAAAAGGAACGCTTGGAAGGGACTCAATAATATGCAGGGACGGATATTCTTGGTCTCAAGCACACTACACAGTTCTACATAACTCTACCTTGGTGACCCTGTATGTCGATGAACACAAGAACATTCTGTGCTCCAAACATCCGGAGCAGTGCAACGACTGGATTACATGTGAACACATCAGGACTTTCAGCAGTTGGTTGGAAACACGTCTCAGAGGTGACAACACTGTTTGTGATGAGCTGTACTTGTTGTCCAGGGGACCATCTTCGACTGTTACGATTTGGAAAGGATACGAGATAAATGGGAATACATTTCACACGATTGACCAAGATCAAAAGAGCACCAACCAAAACAGCCGTGTCCGCTTTGATGCAACAACCGAGAGGGGAAAGGACACATATTATGGTTACATAGTGGACATATGGGAACTTGACTATGGACATGATTTTAAGGTCCCTTTGTTTAAGTGCAAATGGGTCAATCTGTCAGGAGGCGGGGTACAGGTAGAACCACAGTACGGAATGACAACAGTGGATCTGAAAAATCTTGGGTACACTAACGAACCATTCGTCCTAGCCAATGATGTGGCACATGTTATCTATGTGAAGGACATGTCTACCAGACCGAGAAAAAGAAAAGATAAGGAAGAGAATACATCATACGATGAGCCAAAGCGCCACATGGTTCTTTCAGGAAAAAGGGACACCGTGGGAGTGGAGGGCAAGACAGACATGTCTGAAGATTATGAAAAGTTTCATGAAATTCCTCCCTTCAAAGTCAAGGCTGACCCCAGCATCCTGATAAACGATGAAAATTATCCATGGTTACGGCGCAATAAGCAAATGACAGAAGCGAAGAAAAAGTGAAGAATTTCTCCCGCAACTATTATGATGATACCATGCCAACTTTGTAACAGACGAGTATGATACCATTGTCCGTTTTGTACATGCACATGCTATGTGGGTGAATTTATGATACCATGCCAACTTTCAACTTTTTCAGAGTTCATTTGAAATGCTCTAATGTCTTATGGTTCGGCCCTCGTAATACCATTAATCCCGTTTCGCTCCTTGCCAACTATGTTCTCACCGAGAACACTCTCAATAGAAAGTTTATAATTTTTCTAAAACTAGTGGCACTAATAGAAAGTTTATAATTTTGCTGACCTAAAATCAAAAAGAATTAAAAAATAAAGCAAAAAACAAAAGAAAATAAATAATGCAGAAAACAAAACAAAAAAACTGGAAACAAAATAAAAATAGCAACAATAAGTATTTTGTTGTAAGTAGAAAGAAAACAAAATAAATAAAGCAACAAAGAAAACAAAAAAACAAAAAAAGTGTTTTCAAATTTGAAAACTAATGGCACTAAGAGAAAGTTTATAATTTTTCTAAAATAAAAGCAAAAAAGAATTAAAAAATAAAGCAAAAAACAAAAGAAAATAAATAATGCAGAAAACAAAACAAAAAAACTGGGAAAAATAAAAAAATAGCAATAATAAGTATTTTGTTGTAAGTAGAAACAAAATAAAATAAATAAAGCAAGAAAGAAAACAAAAAAAACAAAAAAAGTGTTTTCAAATTTGAAAACTAATGACACTAACAGAAAGTTTATAATTTTTCTAAAACTAAAAGCAAAAAGAATTAAAAAATAAAGCAAAAAACAAAAGAAAATAAATAATGCAAAAAACAAAACAAAAAAACAGGAAAAAAACTAAAAAAAACTGCCACCTATTGGGCCACCACGGCCTGAATACGACTAGAAACCCAACCTGGGCCAGGATTTAGGCCTGCCAAAGGCCCAATAGGCCCACAACAGCAAAGTTTGAGATTAGGCCCGAAAGCCTGCAGTTGAGAGGAGCTCGAGAGGGTGGGTGCAGCAGCGCTTATAAACCACTCTCGAGCCCTCTCAACTAGCGAGGTGGGACTAAACTTTGACTACGACGCGGGCAGCACAGGGGCCTTTGGTCCCCGTTGGTGGCACCAACTGGGACTAAAGGTGGGCATTGGTACCGGTTCGTAAGACCAACCGGGACCAATGCCCCACCTTTAGTCCCGGTTGGTGCCACCAACCGGGACCAAGACTAAAGGGTGCATTAGTCCCGCTTGGTGCCACCAACCGGGACCAAAGGCTTTGCTATATAAGCAAACACTTTGCAAAAATTCACAATTTCATTGCCAGTTTCCCCCGACGACGCCGACCTCCTCGACGCCGCCAGGCTGCTCCACCTCGCCGTCGCCGCCGCCGCCGCCAAGGCCGTCGCCTCCCCGAGCCCGCGCCGTCCTCATCGCTGGCCTCCCCGAACCCGCGCGTCCTCGTCGCCGGCCTCCCCGAGCCCGCGCCGTCCTAGTCGCCGGCCTCCCAAAGCCCGCGCCGTCCTCGTCCCCGGCCTCCCCGAGCCCGCCGTCCTTGTCCCCGTCGCCGCGTGCCTCCCCGAGCCCACCTTCCTCGTCCATGTCGCTGTGTGCCGCCCGAGACCGCCGTCCCCGTCACCGCGTGCCGCCCCGAGCCCCTGCCCCGTCCCGCCCCCGCGCGCCGGCGCCCTCGCCGCCCCCACCGTCGCCATCGTCATCGCTAGCCGCCCCCACTGTGAGCCGCCGCGCCGTCCCGGCTCTGTTTTTTTCATTTTTATTAGTTTAATTTTTTTGTTCATATATATATATATATATATATATATATATATATAATGTATATGTGTATGTAGATGTTCAAAATGTATAAAAAAAATGTTCAGAGCATGTTTTTGTTCATATATATATTTTTTGTTCATATGTGTATTAATGTTTTCATATATGCAAAAGATAGATTTTTAGAAAAGTTAGGATTTTTTTTCTGTTCATTGATTTTTTGGTGATTTTAGGTTAGTGTAGAGGAGAAAGGAAAATAAGGAAAAGGAAGAAAAGAGGAAGAAGGAAGAAGGAAGAACAAAAAGAAAAAGAATGAGAGGAAAAAGGAAAATAAGAAGAGGAGAAGAAGAAAAAATAGAATTTTTTTTCTATTTTTTCTTCTTCTCCTCTATTCCTTTCTTCAAGAGGAGAAGAAGAAAGGAATAGAGGAGAAGAAGAAAAAAAAATATAATTTTTTTCTATTTTTTCTTCTTCTCCTCTTTTTTTTTCTTCTTTTTTTTCTTCTTCTTCTTCCTTCTTCTTCTTCCTCTTTTCTTCCTTTTCCTTATTTTCCTTTCTCGAGGGAGAAGAAGAAAAAGAGGAGGAGAAGAATAAGAATAAAAGGAATAGAGGAGAAAGAAGAAACTTCAACACGAGGGGGGGGTACCGATACCCCCTCCCCGATAACATTATTTTCCCATGTATATGTATGTCGCGTCGTTATCGATATAACCCCCTCGAGATAACTTCGACATGAGGGGGCGGTCGATATATATACCCCCTCTCAACCGTGATAACTTATACCACGGCAGCACCCCCCTCGGCCCTCTCGCTCGACCAAAACTCTCGAGGACACCCAAACCCTAGAGAGAAAACAATGTTGATCGTCCCCTACCCCCTCCCGCCGCGCCCCTACCCGACAAATTAACTCTCTCGAGGCCACCCAAATTTACCAAGTTTAAAAGAGCGTTGTCGTCGAGGCCACCCCAAACCCTTGAAGCATTGTGTCGAGGCCACCCCAAACCCTAGAGAAGCAGCATCAAGGCCACTAACATGATTCCTTATTGTGATTAGCTAGCTAGTTCTACGTTTGCCACCAATATATATCCATCTGTACCATGTTTAAATAATAATTGGCATGTTGTAAATATTTGCAGAAACTATATATGGAGCACTCCCGAGACGAAGCAACAGAAGCGATGTTGGGGGACATAATCGCACAAGGAAGTGATGAAGTTGCGTCATTTCTCAATGACACCGATGGTCAGGAAGGATTGGGTGAAGAAGAGGGCTATGTTCATGATGGCTTCGGCCCATTAATGCCGGTACAAGAAGATGGCTATGTTCATGATGGCTCCGGTGACACAATGGAGGTACAAGAAGGAGACCGTGCTGACTGCTCCGGTGACTGAACCGAGTCCGGCTAGGTATATATATATATACACATATTAATTACTCTCGTATTTCTTCCTTTTAATTTCTAGCCCTCCGGATCGAGCACAACTTCGGTAAGGAGACGAGGCCCGAAGAAAACGTTGAGCTCGGATGAAAGGTTTGAGATCAGAGAAATCACGCCCGACGGCGAACCGATTGAACCCATCCGGACAAAGAACGCATTTTCTGCTTAGTGCGGGGTTCTTGTTAGGGACAAGATCCCGATCAGCAACCAGCAATTGTATAAGCCTAAGGAGGAAGACCCTGAGGTGTCTTATGTCAATGATATGCAGAAAGAAGATCTTTGGACTCAACTGAAGGCAAATTTCACCCTACCGCAAGAGGAGGATCCGGAGAATCCAGTTAAAGAGCAATTAATCAAGTCTTGTGCTCTTAAGAAGATGGCAACCCTATTCAGGAGGTGGAGAAAAGAGCTGAACAAGTTTGTCGACAAAGAAGAGACACCAGAATTCATCGGCAAATATGAGAAGATCAAAGATCACTGGCCCGCATTTGTGTCTGACAAGACATCGGAAAAGAGTAAGAAGATGTCGGCGACAAACAAGCTAAATGCTGCGAAGAAGAAGCTTCACCATCGCACGGGGTCAGGTGGATACCTCAAAGCCCGGCCTAAGTGGTCCAAGGCTGAGAATGATCTGCTTGAAAAAGGGATCGAACCAGAGACAATGAACAGGCCAGACCGTTGCCGGACTTGGTTCTTCGGGGCTGGCGGAACCTTGGACCCTGTATCAGGGAAGTGCTGTTGGATGGACGAGCAACTGAAAATACTAGTCAAGAAGCTTCGGCACTATATCAATGCAGCACAACGAGGGACGTTCGTTCCAGACAGGGAGAAGGATGAGCTCACAATGGCCCTCGGGAATCCGGAGCACCCTGGACGGACATGAGGCACGCCAGGCTCCATTCCGTGGAAGGTAGGTTTTCCGGACGCAGGGGGTTACAAAACCCATGAGAGGAGGAAGAAACTGGAGCAGGGCCAACTGCAGGCGCTGCACGATAGAGTAATGGGGCTAGAGGAACGAGAAGAGGAACGAGAAGCAGCAGATCGCAGCAAACGACCTGCCGAAGCTTCCCCCGAAGCTACCCCGCCATCTCAGCGGAGAAGCAGCGTGGCTTCCACCGAGCTGCTTCAGTCGGAGCATTTCTTGACGGCTCCTGCCAGCTATCCCGTGGATGCTATCATGGAGTCTCAAAATTGCCACATTATGATGCGATGGATGAATTTGAAGGTCAAGGAGGCTGTTAGGTCTGTTTATCCTACTGGACCCGGCGCAACATATCACTGCCGGCCGATTCCAGAAGGATATGCTAGGGTGATGGTGGATGAAATAATGGAGGGATTTGAGGACCTCCTGCTTGACCACCCTACCGGTGAAGGGGAGACTAGGCTGGGTTCTGCTCTGAAGACTCCATGCCTATGGCGGAAGGAGCTCATCAACCTTCCGAACTGGACGCCTCTGCCTCCTCCTCCTCCTCCGGCGAGTTAAGGCACTTCGCCTCCTCCACCGCCTCCTCCTCCTCCTCCGAAGAGTCAGGGCACTCTGCCTCCTCCACCGCCTCCTCCTCCGACGAGTGACGATCAGGGCACTGGGCCTCCTTCTCCGGCGCATGGCGGCACTCCGCCCCCTTCTTCGGCGTGTGGCGGCACTCCGCCTCCTTCTCCGCCTGTGACGGCACGCTCGAGCAGCCAGTAGCCTCCTCCTTCTCCGCCTCGCCAGTAAGGGCGGAAGAGAACCGCCGCCGCCCCAGCTGCTCCGGCGCATCGTAGTCCTTCTCCTCCACCTCGTAAGCAAGCACGAAAGAAGACAGACGCCGCAGCCGCTCTGTCTGGTCCGGCGTCTAGCAGCACAACCAGAGGCGGGAGGCAATACAGATACGGTCCACCTCTCAAGCCTCTAGAGAAGTTACCACACAAGAGGACCGAGGAGGAAAACGCGACGATCGTGCAGACCCACGTGAAGGAGTTCTTTGAAGGGGTGAAAGCAAAGAGACATCCACCTCCAGAGGAGAAGGTAGATCCGGTGAAAGCAAAGCGCACTCTTGATGCCCTGAGGAAACCGGCAAAGTCTCCGCCGAGAACCAACTATGAGTGCATTACCGAACAGACATATCTCCAAGCGGAGCGGTCGGGAAGTACTGTCAGACATCAAAGGTCAAGAGAACGAGCAGCTGCAAAAAAAATTGACCAGCTCGGCGAACAAGAAAACCAATCGTGCCCCCCGCTCAATGTGTCTAGCGGCAACATCGTCGCTAATGCTCCGGGGATGGTGGCCGTTCATGGCAATCTATAAGATTACCTGCCTGAAGATCAACTTCCTGATTTCATGGAGGTGGACGAACACAAATACGAGTACGGGAAGCCTCTTGTCAAAGATGAAAATTTTCTAACAACGATGATGCGAAGATTCCATAATTGGTACATGAAAACCTGCAGAGAGTCTGGGGGGACGAATAGTTTGTATCTGAACATTAAAGAGGAGCACGACCTCATTGCAAGTGATCTGTTGTGTGTTCCATTTGAGGAGTTCTTCGCGTTCTTCAATGAAAAGGCCCTCGATAAATTAACGGTCTTTTGTTACTGCCTGTAAGTACTATTTCTGTCATTAAGTCTCTATATATAGCTCGGCTCTTTCATTGCATGTATTTATAATTAATTATCCTCAATATATTATGCAGATTGAAGATTGTCGAGTGCAAAAAACAAGAAATTTATGATATTGGGTTCACTAACACAAATATCATAGATGAATTTCTGGTTAAAAAGCACGCCAAAGAGGCCGAGGACAACTTGCTACAATCGTTGATCAAAAATCAAAACAAAGATACCATACTCTTTCCTTACAACGGCGAGTGAGTGTTACTGTCGTGTGCATATTCGGTTTCCCTTTTTACTCGAGCGAGGTTATAGTAATGTAATTGATGAGTTATGCATGCGTGCGCAGGTACCACTATGTTCTTCTGGAGATTAAGCTTGAGCGGGGACTAGTAACCGTCTTAGATTCGAGACGAAAAGATCCCAAAACCTATGCTGAAATCACTGAATAGCTCAACAAGTAAGTTCAATCGATCATTATCGCACCATATCGACAACTTTTTGTTCATTTCCTGTTATCTCAAGTAATAATAATTATTTTCTTTGTCTTGCAGGGTTTGGAAACAGTTCACCGCAGAAGCTCCGGTACTACCGAAGGAGCTGCGATATACATACCCGAAAGTAAGTACTACTGGCTAGCTAGTTGCGCGCATCTCCCATTGATTCTATAGCTATACTTTCATCAATGCCATTTATAATGCTTCATTATCAGTTTGATTGACCTCTATTTCTCGTAAAGTGCTTGTGGCAGGAACAAGGGAATGATTTCTGTGGATACTACGTGTGCGAGTTCATCCACAACGCGACTTTGAAAAATAAGCGGGGCTACTCTAAAAGACAATATGAAGTGTGTAAGCAATAATATTCACAATTTCATTTTATTACACCATCATTTCTGTTGAGTTTCATTCATATATATGTATTAATTAACCCCCTTCTTTAAATTAGACGTGGCAGATGCGGAATGAACTCCTAGAACCAGATCGCATGAAAGCAATTCAAGAGGAATTGGCGGGATTCTTTCTTGACCACATCATCAATAAAGCCGGAGAATACCATGTGCAAGTTGATTTCAATTGCTAGGGGATTGTAATTAAGAGATCTTACATATTGTATATGTATGTAGCCAGTAGCGTCAGATAGATAATACGAAAACTTGTTGTTCGATCAATCTCTCGGACAAGGAGAGGTCGATCAATCACTTCTCTCGGTATGCATGACGAACTTCTGTACTTAATGGTTCCCTTCATTTTTTTACTAGCTAGCGTGTCGAGGGCCTCTCTATGTATAGTACGTAGCATCGACCAAGCATGGACATAAGAAAGGACACTTCTCTCTATTAATTAGCTAGCTAACACGATATATGAAACACCTAAACTAACCCCCCAAAACCCCCAACCCCCCCTTGAAAAAAAACAAAAACCCAGCCACTGGAATCCTGATGCGTGGAGGCCTTTTTGTCCCGGCTGGTGCCTCCAACTGGGACCAAAGCCCCCCCTGCCTGGGCTCGGCACACCGGCCACGTGGAGGCACATCTGTCTCGGTTTGTGTTTGAACTGGGATTAAAGGGGGGAGGTATTAGTAACGACCCATTAGTCCCGGTTCATGAACCGGGACTAAAGGCCTTTACGAATCGGGACTATAGGTCCTTTTTCTACTAGTGCTTGTCCTACTACAACAGAAGAGAAGGTTGCGATTGTGATCAACGGGGTTCCGGGCAGCAACCACACCATACACAGACAATGGCCATTCGAAGCCGCCTTTAATTTCTACGAGTTTAATGGAGAAGATCTGCAAGGTATTCGCGACGATACCATCGTCTAAGCTGGGTTTAGGTGTCAAGTATGTGAAGTGCATGGAACTCAATTGTGCTGCATGCAAGCACCAATGTGAGGAATGTGTTCGAAATCTAACAAGAACTAGTGCTAGATAAGCAAAAAAAGGCAAACACATTCCCTTACAGCTTAAAGAAGGAAGGTCAATCGATCAAAGGTAAAAGAACGGGAAGGAAATGAGAAGTAGTGCTAGCTAAATAAAATTGAGTAAGAATCCATGCATGATTGACAACTCACTCGTAGCTTTGAAGAAGCCGCATCCCCCCTTGGATCCCCATCTAGATTCCCAGTCACTTCTGTAGCAAGCGAAATCCTCTTCCTCGGCCTCCATCGCCTCCTCCATGGTTAATTCTTGGGCTGATTCGCCTAAGTCCATATCGTCCTCCATCGTCTACTTCTCCTTGTTCACCTCCTGCTCGATGTGCTAATCACCATGCTGGATGCCAGCAGGGCTGCGGGGAAGAATGTGCATGCTATGAATCGCTTCAGTTGTTCTACGGCACATTACCGACAACTCTTCAAAATGCGTCTTGGAGTGGAAGTTGATCGTGTGTTTGCTTGCCTCTAGTTCTTTGAGCACCTGCACATAGGATTCGAGGTCCAAAATAAGTTGAGACTGCTGCTGCTTCCAGTGTTCCCTTTCCCTCTCAATCTCACTAGGTGATGGGCCAGTCGCCTGTTTCCCCAAGAGGGATTTGCCTCCGTCCGTATCAACCTCTGCCTCATCATCGAACATGGCCAGCTTGTCAGCTATATCCTTGGGCAGCTGCCGGGTCTCCTTCTCGTCGTCGTCCAGACGCCTGGCTTGTTCCTCCATGAGGGATTCGCCTATGTGCATCTCGTCATCAACTTCCAATCTGCAGGAAGATGTTGGTTCGGCCATGGAATCGTCGCCTGATCTGAATATGGAAATCTTCCGATAAGCCGCCGGACCAATCACCTCGGTGGTTATCTGCTTCCGCTAGCTTGTTTATCTCCTCCTCCGTGGTCGTCCGCATCCGGCGATTTTCTTTCGACCAGATTGGGTCTAGGGTTTCTATGGAAGGTGGGATTATATACCTTGCAAGCCTTATACTCAGCCCAGCCAGACCAGGTTTAGGAGATTTATCTTTTTAATGGAATAGCCGATTCTATTATATATTTTTCTTGAAACGAGGCAAAAGATTTACCATTTTCATTGATTGAGAAGAAGAGAATTGCCCGGTTAATTGGCGGAAAGCTGGGCTAAAACTGATACAACTCAACCCACATGATATGGGCACCACCGGCCAACCTGACCATCGATATGGGACACAATTCTGCAAAGAAGAAAGGCATTCGCCGAGAAGTCGCAAGCGTCATCGTCATCACCGGCTGCCTCGAATGGGCGACTCCGACTTCACCATAGAGCTCCAACCTTGAAGCCAACCCGCAAACAGCTGCATAGAAGCCACAACGGCACATGCCACCAGATGGCCACACCCGCAAGCAACCGACAGCTCCAACTTTGACGACGAGCCTCACCAGGGAAATATGCAGGACTTGCGCCGACCGTGTCCACAGAGGAGCACCTTGGACACGCTGGGAAGAACCGGCTACCGAAGTCCACGCCGCGACCCGAGCTCCTCTCGACAACATCATTTTTGCCAAACGGAAACTAGCGCCCCGCCTCAGCAAATCATGCGGCGAAGATGCCGCAATCCACCGGTCTCCCGGTCGTAGCCGGCCCCGAGACGATGCCCCCAAGGAGGAGAAAGACGTGAAGACGCCTCCATCCCCCGGCCCAACGGATCTGAGGTTTCCCTCTGGAGCCAAAGCCGTGGGGAGGAGGAGCACACCTCCACGACGACGCTTCCAAGAAAGATCACGACACCCGTGGGTGCCGCCGTCGCCGGCTCCGAAGAAGGCAGGAGCAAAGATTTCTCCCAGAGATGTGCCGACCACCATCCACTACCGACCGCCGCCCACCGGCCACCACCTGCTGAGGCCGACCTCATTCTGGCCATGGGATCCCATGATCCACCACGACCAGACACGCACCACCCCCTGGCCGAAGCCGCCGTCCACCACCACAGCACCACCGTAGCCAACACCACCGCAGCAACCAACGCCGCATCGCCAGGAGCGGCACCCAGATTGAAGCCGCTCGAGCGAAGCAGCTGAGCAGGAGCAGGCCGTCCACCCGCAGCACACTTCGCGCCCCGGAGAAACCAGCCAGTTGTCGCGCCCGTTCAGTCAGTCGTTGTGCCCGATGTGCGCCAGCTGCCGCTGCGCCCGGCAGTTGATCCGCGCCCCACGCACAAATCCAGAGCCTCCACGCACACGTACGCCGTCCACACCCAGGCCACGCCAGGAGCTCGGTCCGAGGCCGCTGCCTCGGAGCCCCATCCACCGCACCGAGCCACCAGCCCAACCACCAGCACCACCACGGTGCCCAGCAGCCGCCGAGGCCCGGCGCCACCACGCCTGCCGGCAGCCACGACCGACACCCTACCGGCCAGAACCAGATCCAGATCGAACTGTACCGGAACAGGTCAGGGACCCAAGGCCGCCGCTACCGCAGGTCACACCACCGAACGAAGCACGCCCCACCACCGCAACCAACATGCCGAGCCGCCGCCGGTGGTTCACCGCACCAAGCCGCCAAGAGCCCCGTCGGTGGAGCTCCACGCCGCCACTAGAGTTGGGGGACCGTGCCCGGGAGAGACCCCTCCGCCACCGGCACTACACAGGCTTCGCCCGACAGCGGCCCACGGCTGTGACGAAGGGAAGGGAGGAAGGGGGTGGCCGGCAGTCGGGTCTGGGGTTCCCCCGTGCCGCCTCGGAGAGGGACGCGGGGGTCGGGAGGGGGTTGGTATTCGTGGCAGTTCGATACGTTCTACAGCCGATTCTATAATCACACCGGCACAGCACACGTGCTGGCCATCCGAACCATTACATCATTTGGAAGTCCCTCAAGCCATATCCTGACGATGCGGCCCAAACGATACTAATGCATTGGCAAGTCATAGAAATATGCATAAGTTATGAAGAAATCAATAGCAACAAACTAAATGATCATAGTGCTAAGCTAATGGATGGGTCATGTCAACCACATCATTCTCTAATGATGTGACCTCGTTAATCAAATGACAACACATGTCAATGGTTAGGAAACTTTTAATCATCTTTGTTCAACGAGCTAGTCAAGTAGAGGCATACTAGTGACACTCTGTTTTTCTATGTATTCACACATGTACTATGTTTCCGGTTAATACAATTCTAGCATGAATAATAAATATTTATCATGAAATAAGGAAATAAATAATAACTTTATTATTGCCTCTAGGGCATATTTCCTTCAATCATGTACTTATGCATTGCTTCATTGCTTTTAAAAATGTCATATCCCGTGTCTAAAAAAGCTTATTCTCTTTTAATCTAAAGTGGCATGTTCTTGGTGTTAATGACATGTAATTAGCGGATTCATGGTGCATGAATTGAGTTGGACGAACACAGGTAGCCCCGAGAAAAGAGAGAAAGCTGGCTCGGGATCAATCAACAAAAGCAAAAGGACTAAATAAGACAGGTCGGTTAAAATAGATTTTTGATCTCTATCTTTCTCTAATAATAAAGCGAATAGTGCTTCTGGTCATCCGTCGTTGGACGTTTTGGACATTTTGCAAAAAAGCCCTCCCTTTCCTAGTAATTAACCCGCAGTCCTTTTTAAAGTCAGAATGAATCGTTATTTCGGCATTTGACGCAAAACCCCTTATCTCTTTGCTAATTAACCCGCCGTCCATATTTAAGTGGCAGTCAATCGTTTATCTCCAAATTTACATAAACCCCCCTGATGTCTACGTTAATCACCCTGCAGTCTATTAAGATTTTTTTTCAAATAACCATATCTTTAAAACCGTAACACCAAATTTAACATGTTATATATGGAATTTGATTACAAAAATGTGTAGAATATGAATATGATATAATTTTACATGTTCATTATTTTTAAAATGCATGTTAGGGTGCAATGTTAATCAATGACGCACGATCCGTCTTTATTTTGTACCGATGCGGATCCGTACTGCAAATGAACATGCCGTACACAATGTTGTGTTCTGGTTGACAAGGAGCGAGCGAAGGAAAAGAATATGATCCTTGGGCATGATATACTTTCCGTGTGTTCTCTATTTGTACATGTTTCATGATCTAAGACTCTATGTATGTACCTTTTCTTGGTGAAATCGACGCGCATACTTACCAATGGACAATACAATTTTTTTAGTGAGTACACAAACCTTAATGTTTGAACCGATAAATACGATCTTAATTTATGTTATATCTATTGCTTGTAACGGTGATACATATAGGCATCCTTAAATAAAGTTAATTTATAGATGCAGCCTCCTTAGTGTCGAACGACACCACCCAGATGTTGCATGAGTATGGTTGTAGGTGCACGCCATCAATATGACGAGTCAGAGTCAAAATTGAATCGTAATAAAAATAGTGGCTCAGATAAAAAAATTACTTTCTCGTTGCAACGCACAGGCATGTTTGCTAGTATAACTTAATAACTTAATGACACAGGTAGTCCAAAGAAAAGGGCTTGATTCGACACCCCCCCCCCATGGGCGACCCAGGTGGCGGCGCGAGCTCCACTCCCAGCCCCCCTCTCCACCCTCCCCCTCGCCGACGCCGCCAGCCAGTGCCGCCAGGGCAAAGCCCCTCGCGGTGGCTGGCGGCGGGCACATTCTCCCTTTTTTCCCATGGTGGCGGTGGGCTCGGGACTCCCTGTCGGGGCAGAGGCGTCGGGCGGACGCGGCTCTGGGCGATGGCATGCTGGCTGATGCGGCGCGATGGCGGTGGAGCGGTTGA
>NC_041381.1:619401472-619440732 GCF_002162155.2 Triticum dicoccoides
ATGGCCATAAAGGGGTGCGGGCCGAGGTGGCTAAGGCCGGAAGCTACGGTCTTGCCCCATCAGCTATATAACTGATGGTGGTGGTGGTGCTCTGCCTGGTCGGGGAGGGGGTGCAAGGCCTCAGCTTGGCAGAGCAGTGGTGCGGGCCCGTGGGGTCTTCGACGCCGCAAGGTGGTGGTGCTTCCCTTGTTTTCCTGGATGTGGACCGATAGTGCATGGGGCTGGGTGGGTGTTGTTGGTGCCGTCCGCACTTGGAATGGGGGAGGTTCAGATCTACAGTCCGTTCTTGGGTGGGCTAGTTCGAGGTGTTGGAGAACGTGATAATTTCAAAAAATTCCTACGATCACACAAGATCTATCTAGGTGATGCATAGAAACGAGAGGGGAGAGTGTGTCCACGTACCTCTTTAGACCGAAAGCGGAAGCGTTTAGTTAATGTGGTTGATGTAGTCGAACGTCTTCGCGATCCAACCGATCCAAGCACTGAACATACGGCACCTCCGCATTCTGCACAAGTTCAGCTCGATGACGTCCCTTGTACTCTTGATCCAGTTGAGGCCGAGGGAGAGTTTTGTCAGCACGACGGCATGGTGGCGGTGATGATGAAGTTACAGGCATAGGGCTTCGCCTAAGCACTATGACGATATGACCGAGGTGTGTAACTGTGGAGGGGGGCACCGCACATGGCTAAAAGATCAACTTGATCAACTTGTGTCTATGGGGTGCCCCCTCCCCCGTATATAAAGGAGTGGAGGAGGGGGCCGGCCGGCCTCAAGGGGTGCGCCCCAAGGGGGGGGGGGAATCCTACTCCAAGTAGGAGGGGAAGGAGAGAAGGAAGGGGGGAGGCTCCCCCCTAGTCCAATTCAGTTTAGGCTAGAGGGGCGTGCGCCCCACCTTGGTCTGCTTCCTCTCTTCCACTACTTGGCCCACGAGGCCCAATAACCCCCCGGGGGGTTTCGATAACCTCCAGGTTCTCCGGTTTTATCCGAAACTTCTCCGGAACACTTTCGGTGTCCAAACATAGCCGTTCGATATATCAATCTTTATGTCTCGACCATTTTGAGACTCCTTGTCATGTCCGAGATCACATCCGGAGCTCAGAACAACCTTCGGTACATCATATCACATAAACTCATAATACCAATCGTCATCGAACGTTAAGCGTGCGGACCCTACGGGTTCGAGAACTATGTAGACATGACCGAGACACGTCTCCGATCAATAACCAATAGTGGAATCTGGATGCTCATATTGGTTCCTACATATTCAACGAAGATCTTTATCGGTCAAACCGCATAACAACATACGTTGTTCTGTTTGTCATCGGTATGTTACTTGTCCGAGATTCGATCGTTGGTATCATCATACCTAGTTCAATCTCGTTACCGACAAGTCTCTTTAATCATTCTGTAATACTTCATCCCGCAACTAACTCATTAGTCGCAATGCTTGCAAGGCTTATAGTGATGAGTATTACCGAAAGGGCCCAGAGATACCTCTCCAAAACACGGAGTGACAAATCCTAATCTTGATCTATGCCAACCCAACAAACACCTTCGGAGACACCTGTAGAGCACCTTTATAATCACCCATTTATATTGTGACGTTTGGTAGCACACAAAGTGTTCTTTCGGTATTCGGGAGTTGCATAATCTCATTGTCTGAGGAACTTGTATAAGTGATGAAGAAAGTAGTAGCAATGAAACTATCACGATCATAATGCTAAGCTAACGAATGGGTCATGTCCATCACAACATTCTCCTAATGATGTGATCCCGTTCATCAAATGACAACACATGTCTATGGTTAGGAAACATAACCATCTTTCATTAACGAGCTAGTCAAGTAGAGGCATACTAGGGACAATATGTTTTGTCTATGTATGCACACATGTACTAAGTTTCCGATTAATACAACTAGTCGTCAACCCGTGCATCCGCACGGCTGGTGTATACATAGGGTTAATTATTTATTTTGTTTGAAATCAAATGTGTATTTCTTTTATACATGGTCCTATTTCATATTTAAATTTATGAGTTCCCCCATGTTTGCATGTAAAAATTTGGAATTCTATATGCATGTGTGCCGTATTGCGAGAAATACATATTTGCAAATGTGTCAATATGCTGCAACATTTTGGTTAATTGTACTATTATGTATTTGTAACATGAGTCTATATCATATTTAATCTCAGTATAAATATTGGAAAATAGTAGTGATCTAAACGCTCTTATATTTCTTTACGAAGGGAGTATCTTACTCTGGATTCATGGTGCTACTTATAGATTCGGAGTAGTGTTTTTGCAAACTTTTAAAGCCTAGCTATTAAAATCCAAACATATATCAATATATGCATTAGCATTTCAGTAAACAGTAATCTCGTATAAAAGTCCTTGCTAAAACTATGGTTGGTTTACGTTATGGTACTAATTAACATCAGTTTTTTGGACGTCCAATTCGTGCTAATCAGAGTTAATAATAAGATATCCTCATTTTCTTTAATAACCAATTTCAGTGGAGATGTTAGATCACCTGAATAAATGGAAACAAACAATGTACAAACCTATGTTTGTGATATAGCTACACCTAATTCCAGACCGATTAATGCATGCTATTATTTGAATAAGAGACCGAGAGATCTCATGTGAAATACAGAAATTATTGTGCAAAAAATACATAGACAAATTGAGCCCACTTATAATCGTTATATATGTAACTTAACTGATTGTAACGTGTAGTTATAGAGATATATTTATACCATCATATTCTTATAAACACTGTCAACAAACAGATTTAGATAGAAATGCAGCAACTATGTTATATTGATATCTTTAAGTGCTCCCTATGTATATGTTTACCTCCTTCCATGCTTACTGGAACTGTATGCAATACTGCACCAAATTAATCCTATATGTAGTAAATAAAGTATAAGTGGCTTATTACTTTTATATTTATACTATAAACATTAAGTTGAACTGGCAGATCATATATATGCAGTAAGCAGAAGATATCACAGAATTAGTCAATGCAGTACTGTAAACATCATCCCATCCGAAACCTTCGCCATTGTTGAGATAGACAATATGCACCCATATGTATATAAGTATTATCGTTAATCAATATTAAATACTGACCAGACTTAGCACGACATTTCAGTACAATATAAATGTATTGATATCAAGAGCATGCACTGAAAATTGCAAGAAACTCTCTGTTTTATCCTCGTCGCTTTATGAGGGAAATAAATTCACTCATGCTGTTTGCAGACCTGATCTAACCTCCCTGCTGCCTGTAATCAAGTACGATAACAGGATCAAACATGGATCGCTCCTCTTGTAGTCTGTTTGAAATTATGGTGCATGGATGCTTATTTACGTACCTAAAATCAAAACATTGACTCCAGGCAGCAACACTTCTTTTCCTCTTGCCTCAGTCCCTACATCGAATTCAACCACAACCCTGCCACCATGTTATTTTTGTCTTGGGCAAGTCCATCGTTAACCACAGTGACTTTCTTATATATGCAACATGACAACTAAGTGACATCGTGTGACTGCTCGATGATGAATTTTCCCTTCGCTGCCTCATTACCACTGAACTTCTTCGTCGCTGGTCGTGATGCAATTGACATTCAGGTCTACCTCATTAATGGGCTTCTTTTCCCTATATCCAGTAGGATAACACCAATATATCTGCATGCTTCTTATTTTGTCATCATGCATGCCTCCATGGGGCGTCAGAGAAGAATGCATATATAAAACCATGTCGTGAGGGAGATATCCGTACTGTTTGGTTAGAGATATATTTGTAATCATTACCCCGCACCTTGTTACTATTATTTATTTGTATATGTTCCAAGAATCAAATATGGCTGGTTGTCATTGTTACTCGTGCTATAATATAAAACATGGAACCAACAATAATTGGAATACATTCATGCATCCACCAAAAGATAACTAAACTGCGTTTAAAAAATGATTATTTCATGTCAAAGAGAATGTAATACTTTGGAAATAAAATACTGAAAGGATCATTAGTTCGAGAAAAATAATCATACATGTGAAGCACAGCAAAAGCCTGATTCAGTTAAAACAGAAGCAACATCTTAGTTGAACGGACTACTAATATCCAAACCCACAAGCACGAACTTATCCATCGGACTACTAAGATCTGTGTTGCCTCGAATGGCCCTGGCTGACCTAATCGATTGAATATTTCCAATCACAGAAATCTATTGAAAAATCACAATAAGATGCAAATGAAAATTCTGTGAGATTGCATAGGAGGATGAAAGGAAACCTGGGAATCAATCGAGTCATGCACATCAAATTGTGGTGCCGTTAGTACAGCAGCAATCTTGAGGTATAGCAGGAAGTCCTAGGCTAGGTGGTCAGGTGGATCGGTGGTGGCTGCAGCTTGCATCAAGCATATGCATGCTTAAGGAAGAGATTATTTGAAGTATGAATGCTCTTCTATAGAACAAATAGCATATCAAACCCAGCTGATTCAGTTACCTTTAAGTTTTTGCATGTGAGGCACGTACTTAGCTGCCACCTGTGAGTACATTTAATTTTTTGCATGTGAGGCACGTACACATATACTCCCGCAAATTCTCAGCTGCCACTGGTGAGTATTCTTCTGCCAGAAGATCGAACGTCCTGAGATCTGATTGTTACAGCACTACGCATATACTCCGGCAAATAGGAGAATCGTGAGAGATTTGTAGAGATGCACTACGCATGCCTATCGATTGTGAGATCAGAATTTCTTTTCTTTGCTGATCTAGAGGAAGGAGAGAGACCTGAGATCTTTGCGAGGGGCAGCTAGACCTGGAGATTTTTCTGTTTGGCTGACCAAGAGGAAGGAGAACCAGATCATGTCGATGCAATTCTGCCCTAGGCTCCCAGCCTCGATCTAATCTGTCCTCCTTGAGCCAAGGCAACATGGATTAATTGGAGGGTTAGGGAACGGGATGGCTGCGGGGAGAGGAGATGCGTTACGTGAGAGGAAGGGATGAGATAAAGAGAGGAATAGGAGGAAGGGAGATAATAAAGAGTTGAAGAGAGGGATAGGAGAAGGAGACCTCGTGAGAGGGCCAATGAGATAAAGTGGAGTTTAGAAATATTTTATCCAACGGTTTATAATTCGGTCCCACGAGATGAATGGCTGCTAATTACTGATTAACATGGTAATTTATTGGGAGTTTGTAATTAGTATAGGTATAGATAGATAGATAGATAGATAGATTAGATAGATAGATAGATAGATAGATAGATAGATTCTAGCATGAATAATAATCATTTATCATGAAATAAGGAAATAAATAATAACTTTATTATTGCCTCTAGGGCATATTTCCTTCATGGGGCCTGATGACCCACAAGTATATGGGGTCAATTATAGCCTTTTCGATAAGTAAGAGTGTCGAACCCACGAGTAGCAGAAGGAAATGACAAGCGATTTTCAGCAAGGTAATGTCTCCAAGTGCTGAAATTGTAAGTAATAGAGTAGTTTGGTAGCAAGATAATTTGTAACGAGCAAGTAAAGGTAGTAGTAACAAAAGTGCAGCAAGGTAGCCCAATCCTTTTGAGCCAAAGGACAGGCCAAAACGGTTTCTTATGATAAGCAAAGTGTTCTTGAGGGTACACGGGAATTTCATCTAGTCGCTTTCATCATGTTGGTTTGATTCATGTTCGCTACAAACATAATTTGGTATGTGGGAGGTGCTTAGGTTCTGTTCTTACTTGAACAAACCTCTTGCTTATGATTAACCCCCTCGCAAGCATCCGCAACTACGAGAAAAGTATTAAGAATAAATTCTAACCATAGCATTAAACTTTTCGATCCAATCGGTTCCTTACGGAATAGCGCATAAACTAGGGTTTAAGGTTCTATCACTCTCGCAACCCATCATCTAATAACTACTCCATAATGCATTCCCTTAGGCCCAAATATGGTGAAGTGTCATGTAGTCGACGTTCACATGACACCACTAAGGGAATCACAACATACATATCATCAAAATATCGAACACATATCAAGTTCACGTGATTACTTACAACATGATTTCTCCCGTGACCTCAAGAACAAAAGTAACTACTCACAAATGATAATCATGCTCAAGATCAGAGGGGTATTAAATAGCATAATGGATTTGAACATATAATCTTCCACCAAATAAACCATATAGTAATTAACTACAAGATGTAATCAACACTACTAGTCATCCACAAGCACCAATCTATAGTTCCGGTACAAAGATTGAACACAAGAGATGAACTAGAGATTGAGAGGAGTTGGTGGGGTTGAAGATGTTGATGGAGATAACCCTTCCCAAGATGGGAGAGTTGTTAATGATGATGATTTCCCCCTCCGGGAGGGAAGTTCCCCCGGCGGAATCGCTCCGCGGGAGGGCAAAAGCGCTCCTGGCCAAGTTCTGCATCGAGACGACGGTGCTTTGTCCCGAAAGTCCTTCCATTTTTTTCTAGGTCAAAATGACTTATGTACCAGAAGAGGGGCACCGGAAGTGGGCCGAGGTGAGCATAACCCACCAGGGCGCGCCTGGGCTCCCTCGCGCGCCCAGGTGGATTCTGCCCACATGGTGGGCCCCCTCTAGTACTTATTGACTCCAAAAATTCTCATTTATTCCATAAAAAATCCTCGTGAAGTTTCAGCTTATTTGGAGTTATACAAAATAGGTAGCATGACATAGCTTTTTCAGGTCCAGATTTCCAGCTGCTAGAATTCTCCCCTTTTGCATGTACCTTGCATATTATGAGAGAAAGTGATTAGAATTACTCCAAAAAGCATTATTTTGCAATAAAACTACATAAATAACAGTAGGTAAACATGATGCAAAATGGACATTTCAACTCCTCCAAGCTTACACCTTGCTTGTCCTCAAGCGAAAACCGAAATCGAAAAACATGTCCACATGCTTAGAGAGAGGTGTCGATAAAAACAAAATACAGACATAAAAGCATCATGTTACTTATTATAACAACAACAAACTTTATAAAACTTTTATTATAGAACTTTTATCATAGACTTCTCATGAACAAGTGACAATTCGTCACAACATCGAAGTATAAAGTATAAACTCTATTGGAAACCAACAAACTATGTTCTCAGTCAACTTTGCAACTACAATTCATCATCTTTTCAGGAAGGGTCATGTATCGGAACCTTTAGGCAAGTCCACATACTCAACCATCATATAGTCTTCTATGATTGCTAACACTCACCGCGTACACATGAGCTAAACGTTTCAACCAGACACATAGAAAGATATGGGCTTATAATTTTGCCTCCCAACGTATTCACCTCGAGGGTGATGTCAACAATAATAAGTCATGCTACCCATATTCAACTGGATATATGTACCTAGATATTTCCTCACCGCATGATGTTTGTCAAAGGAGAAAATAAAAAGGAAAAGCTCGGGAATAAAACACAAAGGGTAAGTTTGCATCATCTGCTAATCTAGCCCGTATGTTCTATAGCAGGCTCCCTTGAAATATACTCATGTGCATGCAAGACCAAACTCTGTCTATAGCTGGTGACAAAACAAGTTACATGTTATAGCAGCACTGATGCCAATCAAAGAGATATGCCACACACCAGGCAGAGTCAAAAGTTTCAGATAAGAGAATTACAAGGCAGCGTAGTGGAAGGGCAATGAAAGCCCCATCTCAAAAGTTCAAACTCCAATCCTATTCATTTCGAAAGCTATCAATTATCGATGTGGGATGGGAAACTTCCGAATTAAAAAAATGAAATTAAGCGTGAGAGGCAAAACCCAAAATGTAATTAAGTAGCAACATATTAGAGGCAACCCGATGCATTCAATCTATCCATTTGCAGAACATAAATGTGATTATGATTTTACAATTCAGCATGGGGTTTTTGTGCGTGCTCTGTCTAGGGTGTGTAATCAAAGCTTGGTTTTTTAATCTGGAAAGGCTGCAACAAAAAACATAGTGAACAATAGAACCAATGTTAAAAGCAATTCCAACCAATATGGTGCCATGAATAAGCAGAAAACAACTATGCCATTGCAAACAGAGCATGTAAAATGGCACGACGACTCAGGGTAATCTAAAGTTACTAAGCAACACAGGATTTCATGATGGATTTGTCCATAAGGCATAAAAACAGATGTAGATCGAGCAACAAAGAAGCAATATTCAACTACGAGCATATAGTCATTGTGTTGGGGAACGCGGTAATTTCAAAAAAAATCCTACGATCACGCAAGATCTATCTAGGTGATGCATAGCAACGGGAGGGAGAGTGTGTTCACGTACCCTCGTAGACCGAAAGCGGAAGCGTTAAGTAACGTGGTTGATGTAGTCGAACGTCTTCGCGATTCAACTGATCAAGTACTGAATGCACGAGGTGATGATGAAGTTACCGGCGCAGGGCTTTGCCTAAGCACTACGACGATATGACCGAGGTGTATAACTGTGGAGGGGGGCACCGCACACGGCTAAAAGATCAACTTGTGTGTCTATGGAGTGCCCCCTCCCCCGTATATAAAGGAGGGAGGGAGGAGGAGGCCGGCCAAGGGTGGCGCGCCCAGGGGGAGTCCTACTCCAAGTAGGAATCCCCCCCTTTCCTATTCCCACAAGGAGGAGGGAAGGAGGAGGAGAAGGAGAGAAGGAAGGAGAGGGGCGCCGCCCCCTCCCCTTGTCCAATTTGGACTAGGGCAAGGGGGCGCACGCAACCTCCTGGTTGGCCCTCTCTCTTCTCCACTAAGGCCCATGAGGCACAATAGCTTCCGGGGGGGGGGGGGTCCAGTAACCCTCAGTACTCTGATTTCATCCGAAACTTCTCCGGAACACTACCGGTGTCCGAACATAGCCGTCCAATATATCAATCTTTATGTCTTGACCGTTTAGAAACTCCTCGTCATGTCCGTGATCTCATCCGGGACTCCAAAAAACCTTCGGTACATCATATCACATAAGCTCATAATACCAATCGTCATCGAACTTTAAGCGTGCGGGCCCTACGTGTTCGAGAACTATGTAGACATGACCAAGACACGTCTCTGGTAAATAACCAATAGCGGAACCTGGATGCTCATATTGGTTCCTACATATTCTATGAAGATCTTTAACGGTCAAACCACATATGAACATACGTTGTTCCCTTTGTCATCGGTATGTTTCTTGCCCGAGATTCGATCGTTGGTATCATCATACCTAGTTCAATCTCGTTACTGGAAAGTCTCTATAATCGTGCCTTAATACTTCATCCCGCAACTAACTCATTAGTCACAATGCTTTCAAGGCTTATAGTGATGACTCTTAACGAGAGGGCCCAGAGATAACTCTCCGAAACACGGAGTGAGAAATCCTAATCTCGATCTATGTCAACCCAACAAACACCTTCAGATACACCTGTAGAGCACCTTTATAATCACGCATTTACGTTGTGACGTTTGGTAGCACACAAAGTGTTCCTCCGGTATTCAGGAGTTGCACAATCTCATAGTCTGAGTAACTTGTATAAGTCATGAAGAAAGCAGTAGCAATGAAATTGACACGATCATAATGCTAAGCTAACGAATATTCATGTCCATCACATCATTCTCCTAATGATGTGATCCCGTTCATCAAATGACAACACATGTCTATGGTTAGGAAACATAACCATCTTTGATTAACGAGCTAGTCAAGTAGAGGCATACTAGGGACAATATGTTTTGTCTATGTAGTCACACATGTACTAAGTTTCCGGTTAATACAATTCTAGCATGAATAATAAACATTTATCATGATATGAGGAAATAAATAATAACTTTATTATTGCCTCTAGGGCATATTTCCTTCAGTCACCCACTTGCACTAGAGTCAATAATCTAGTTCACATCGCCATGTGATTTAACACCAATAGTTCACATCTGTATGTGATTAACACCCATAGTTTACATCACCATGTGATCAACACCCAAAGGGTTTACTAGAATCAATAATCTAGTTCACATCGCTATGTGATTAACACCCAAAGAGTACTAAGGTGTGATCATGTTTTGCTCGTGACAGAAGTTTAGTCAACGGGTCTGTCACATTCAGAGTCGTATGTATTTTGCAAATATTCTATGTCTACAATTCTCTGCATGTAGCTACTCTAGCTAATTGCTACCACTTTCAGTATTTATCTAGATTGATACTTAGAGTCATCTAGATCGGTGTGAAATCTTGCGTTGACGTAACTCTTTACGACGAACTCTTTATCACCTCCATAACCGAGAAATATTTCCTTAGTCCTAACTAAGGATAATTTTGACCGCTGTCCAGTGATCTACTCTTAGATCACTATTGTACCCCCTTGCCAAACTCATGGCAAGGTGCACAATAGGTCTGGTACACAGCACATCATACTTTATAGAACCTATGACTGTGGCATAGGGAATGACTTTCATTCTCTTTCTATCTTCTGCCATGGTCGGGCTTTGAGTCTTACTCAACTTTACACCTTATAATGCAGGCAAGAACTTCTTATTTGAATGATCCATTTTGAACTCTTTCAAAAAAAACTTGTCAAGGTATGTATTCATTGAAAAATCTTATCAAGCGTCTTGATCTATCTCTATAGGTCTTGATTCCCAATATATAAGAAACTTCTCCGAGGTCTTCCTTCGAAAAACTCCTTTCAAACACTCCTTTATGCTTTCCAGAAAATTCTACATCATTTCTGATCAAAAATATGTCATTCGCATATACTTATCAGAAAGGCTGTAGTGCTCCCACTCACTTTCTTGTAAATACAGGCTTCACCGCAAGTCCGTATAAAACTATATGCTTTGATCAACTCATCAAAGCATATATTCCAACTCCGAGATGCTTGCACCAGTCCATAGATGGATCGCTGGAGCTTGCACACCTTGTTAGTACGTTTAGGATTGACAAAACCTTCTGGTTGCATCATATGAAACTCTTTTTAAAAAAATATCCATTTAAGGAATGCAATTTTGACATCCATTTGCCAGATTTCATAAAATATGGCAACTACTAACTTGATTCAGGCGGTTTTAAGCATCACCACTGTTGAGAAAATCTCATTGTAGTCAACACCTTGAACTTTGTCGAAAACCTTTTTTTGACAAGTCGAGCTTTGTAGATAGTGATACGTCTCCAACGTATCTATAATTTTTGATTGCTCCATGCTATTATATTACTTGTTTTGGATGTTTATGGGCTTTACTTTACACTTTTATATCATTTGTGGGACTAACCTACTAACTGAAGGCCCAGCCCAAATTGCTATTTTTTTTGCCTATTTCAGTGTTTTGAAGAAAAGGAATATCAAACGGAGTCCAAACGGAATGAAACCTTCGGGAGAGTTATTTTTGGAACGGAAGCAATCCAGGAGACTTGGAGTAGACGTCAGGGAAGCTTCGAGGTGGCCACGAGGCAGGGAGGTGTGCCCCCACCCTCATGGGCCCCTCGTGGCTCTCCTGACTGACTTCTTTCGCCTATATATATGTCCATATACCCTAAAAACATCGGGGAGCACAATGGATCGGGAGTTCCGCCGCCGCAAGCCTCTGTAGCCACCAAAAACCAATCGAGACCCTGTTCCGGCACCCTACGGAAGGGGGGATCCCTCACCGGTGGCCATCTTCATCATCTCGACACTCTCCATGATGATGAGGGAGTAGTTTACCCTCGGGGCTGAGTGTATGTACCAGTAGCTCTGTGTTTGATCTCTCTCTCTCTCTCGTGTTCTTTATTTGGCACGATCTTGATGTACCGCGAGCTTTGCTGTTATAGTTGGATCTTATGATGTTTCTCCCCCTCTACTCTCTTGTAATGGATTGAGTTTTCCCTTTGAAGTTATCTTATCGGATTGAGTCTTTAAGGATTTGAGAACACTTGATTTATGTCTCGCATGTGCTTATTTGTGGTGACAATGGGATATTCACGTTATCTACTTGATGTATGTTTTCGTGATCAACTTGCGGGTTCAGCGACCTTGTGAACTTATGCATAGGGGTTGGCACACGTTTTCGTCTTGACTCTTCGGTAGAAACTTTGGGGCACTCTTTGAAGTACTTTGTGTTGGTTGAATAGATGAATCTGAGATTGTGTGATGCATATCGTATAATCATGCCCATGGATACTTGAGGTGACATTGGAGTATCTAGGTGACATTAGGGTTTTGGTTGATTTGTGTCTTAAGGTGTTATTCTAGTACGAACACTATGATAGATCGAATGGAAAGAATAGCTTTGTGTTATTTTACTATGGACTCTTGAATAGATCGATTAGAAAGGATAACTTTGAGGTGGTTTCGTACCCTACAATAATCTCTTCGTTTGTTGTCCGCTATTAGTGACTTTGGAGTGACTCTTTGTTGCATGTTGAGGGATAGTTATATGATCCAGTTATGTTATTGTTGTTGAGAGAACTTGCACTAGTGAAAGTATGAGCCCTAGGCCTTGTTTCCTACCATTGCAATACCATTTACGCTCACTTTTATCATTAGTTACCTTGCTGTTTTATATTTTCAGATTACAAAAACATATATCTACCATCCATATTGCACTTGTATCACCATCTCTTCGGTGAACTAGTGCACCTATACAATTTACCATTGTATTGGGTGTGTTGGGGACACAAGAGACTCTTTGTTACTTGGTTGCAGGGTTGTTTGAGAGAGACCATCTTCATCCTACGCCTCCCACGGATTGATAAACCTTAGGTCATCCACTTCAGGAAAATTTGCTACTATCAAACCTCTGCACTTGGAGGCCCAACATATGTGGGAGCAAATATGAGCATCCAGGTTCTGCTATTGGTTATTGACTGGAGAGGTGTCTCGGTCATGTCTACATAGTTCTCGAACCCGTAGGGTCCGCACGCTTAATGTTCGATGCCGATTTGGTATTATATGAGTTATGTGGTTTGGTGACCGGATGTTGTTTGGAGTCCCGGATGAGATTACGAACATGACGAGGAGTCTCGAAATGGTCGAGAGATAAATATTGATATATAGGACGATAGTATTCAGACCCCGGAATGGTTTCGGAATGCACCGGAATTTATCAGGTCACTAGAAGGGTTCCGGAAGTGCTGGGGGATCTTCTTGTGCTTAATGGGACATATTATGGGAGCAAACCAGCCCATAGGGCTGCTGCGCCACCTTCTAGGCCGCAACACAAGGAGAAGGAATGGACAGGACTCCTTCCTTTTCTTCTCACAAGGAGAAGGAAAGAGAGGGGTTGACTCCCCCCTTTCCTTCACCCCCCACACAAAGATATGGAAAGGAGGGGCACCTAGTTGGACTCGGACAGCCCTTCGGTGGCACCCTAGGGCTACCTCCTCCCCTCCCACTCCTATATATGTGTGGGAGGGGTGCTGAGAGAGTCCTGGATTAGGGGGTATCCGGACAGCCGGACTATATACTTTGGCCGGACTGTTGGACTATGAAGATACAAGACTCAAGACTTTGTCCCGTGTCCGGATGGGACTCTCCTTTGCGTGGAAGACAAGCTTCGTGATTCGGATATTGTATTTCCTTCCTTGTAACCGACTCCATGTAAACCCTAGCCCTCTCCGGTGTCTATATAAACCGGAGAGTTCGGTCCGTATGAGGACCATCACAACATTCATAATCATCGTAGGCTAGCTTCTAGGGTTTAGCCTCTACGATCTCATGGTAGATCAACTCTTGTAACACCCATATCATCAATATCAATCAAGCAGGAAGTAGGGTTTTACCTCCATCGAGAGGGCCCGAACCTGGGTAAACATTGTGTCCCTTGCCTCCTATTACCATTGGCCTTAGACGCACAGATCGGGACCCACTACCCGAGATCCACTGGTTTTGACACCGACATTGGTGCTTTCATTGAGAGTTCCTCTGTGTCGTTGCTGCAAGGCTCGATGGCTCCTTCAATTATCAACAACACTGTCCAGGGTGAGACTTTCTCCCCCGGACAGATCTTCATGTTCGGCGGCTTCGCACTGTGGGCCAATTCGCTTGGCCATCTGGAGCAGATCGACAGCTACTCCCCTGGCCATCAGGCCAGATTCAGAAACCTAAACTACACGACCGATATCCGAGGAGAATTGATCTTCAACGGATTCTGGCCTACGCCAGGAGCGCCGGACCGTCACGATGTGCACGGCCTAGACCTGCTGTCGGACAATGCTCGGGATATCGCCCCTGCAGGAGTCCCGGACCTAAATCCAGGGCAGATTGCGCTGCCCGAGGACGGGTGGATGGACCCCGCTCCGGACGCCGTACACCCATCAGCAGTAGAGCCGAACACAGACTTCAACCCCAAGGAAGCCTGTGATACCGGACCCCCGAACTCGTATCCAGCTGTAGGTTCTAGTCCGCGCACCTCCGAGCCCGCTGAACCTGGTTGGGCTCCGGTAATGGGGTTCACCGCTACGGATATCTTCCAGCGCTCGCCCTTTGGCGACATGCTAAACTCGTTAAAATCTCTCTCTTTGTCAGGAGACTACTGGCTGAACTATGTCTGGCTCGAGTGGGAAGCTGGCGACGAAGGAATTCGTTGCCTACCCACCACCCACTTAATAGCCACGGTCGATGATTTGACCAACGTGCTTGACTTCGACTCCGAAGACATCGACGGTTTGGGTGAAGATGTAGGAGAAGAACAAGAACCACCACCCATGGGGTGGTGGACAGCCACCTCTTCATATGACATATATATGGTGGACACTTCGAAAGAAACCAATGGCGATGAGGCAATGGAGGATAACCCCTCAAAGAAGAAAGCAAAGCATGGGCGTCGCCAGTGCCGCTCCAAGTCCCACCACAGCAATACCGGCACCGGAGACGAAAACAATCTGGACGGCGCCGAAGATGAATACAACCCCGATCAGCCTGCCTTCAAGCAGGCCGAGCAGGACAGCCCAGACGAACAGGAGACGGACGGGTATCCGGAGGAGGAAAACTACATGCCCCCCTCCGAAGACGAGATTAGCCTCAGCAACGACGAGTTCGGCATGCCTGAGGACCCCGTGGAGGAGGAGCGCTTCAAGCACCGACTTATAGCCACTGCGAGGAGCCTGAAGAAGAAGCAGCAGCAGCTCCTAGCTGATCAAGACCTGCTCATAGACAGATGGACAGAAGTCCTGGCAGCCGAGGAATATGGACTCGAGCGCCACACGGCTGACCGGCCACCTCGTGGCCGGGATAAAATGGCATATCAGCCCGAATACCAGCCCGCACCCCCACGCCAGTTTACTACGTCCCAGGGCAATACACATGACCTGCAAGACAGATTGGAACACAACGCAGGACAACCAAGATCGATCTACGGATCACGGGGGCGCGCCACAACACATGACGATGACCGTCATACCAGATAACCTAACAGTAAATCCAGCCGGGCAGAACATAACCGACCAGACTTAGTCAGACTGCGTCGCGACATAGCTCGGCATAGAGGCGCCGCACACCCCCTCTGCTTCATTGATGAAGTAATGGATCATGAATTTTCAGAAGGGTTTAAACCCGTGAACATTGAATCATATGATGGCACAACTGACCCCGCAGTATGGATCAAAGATTTCCTTCTCCACATTCACATGGCCCGCAGAGACGATCTACACGCCATCAAGTATCTTCCCCTTAAGCTCAAAGGACCAGCCAGGCACTGGCTAAATAGCTTGCCGGAAAATTCCATTGGCAGTTGGGAAAACCTAGAGGACGCTTTCCTCGACAACTTCAAGGGCACATACGTGCGACAACCGGATGCTGATGATTTGAGCCACAATACCCAACAGCCCGGAGAGTCAGCCAGAAAATTCTGGACTCGGTTCCTAACTAAAAAGAACCAAATTGTCGACTGTCTGGATGCCGAAGCCCTGGCGTCCTTTAAGCATAATATCCGTGACGAGTGGCTTGCCCGGCACCTCGGCCAGGAAAAACCAAAATCCATGGAGGCCCTCACGACACTCATGACACGCTTTTGCGTAGGCGAGGATAGCTAGTTGGCTCGCAGGAGCACCACGACAATAAACTCAGGCACTTTAGACGTCCGCGACAATAACAGCAAGCCATGGCGTAACAGACATAAGCGTCGAAACAATGGCGATAACACTGAAGACACGGCAGTCAATGCCGGATTCAGTGGCTCAAAATCCGGTCAGCAGAAAAAGGCGTTCAAAAGAAACAATCGGGGACCGTCCAGTCTGGGCCTCATACTTGACCGCTCATGCCAAATTCACGGCACCCCGGATAAGCCAGCAAATCACACTAATAGAGACTGCTGGGTTTTCAAGCAGGCCAGCAAGATAAATGCCGAGAACAAGGACAAGGGGCTACACAGCGATGATGACGGTGAGCCCCGGCGTCTGAACAACGGGGGCAGAAGAAACTTCCTCCCCAGGTGAAAACGATCAACATGATCTACGCTACCCACATCCCCAAAAGGGAACGGAAGCGAGCACTACGGGACGTCTATGCGACGGAGCCAGTCGCCCCAAACTTCAACCCATGGTCAGCCTGTCCGATCACCTTTGATCGTAGGGATCACCCTACCAGCATCTGTCACTGCGGTTTGGCCGCATTGGTTCTAGACCCAATCATTGACGGATTTCACCTCACGTGAGTCCTTATGGATGGAGGCAGCAGCCTGAACCTGCTTTATCAGGACACAATGCGCAAAATGGGCATCGACCGTTCAAGGATCAAGCCCACCAAAACTACCTTTAAAGGTGTAATTCCAGGGGTAGAGGCCCGCTGCACGGGCTCCATAACACTGGAGATGGTCTTCGGATCCCTGGATAACTTCCGAAGCAAGGAGTTAATCTTCGACATCGTCCCTTTCTACAATGGTTATCACGCACTGCTCGGACGAACCACATTCGCTCGATTCAATGCGGTGCCACACTATGCATACCTTAAGCTCAAGATGCTAGGACCTCGCGGGGTCATAACAGTCAACGGAAATATGGATCGCTCTCTCCGTACAGAAGAACATACTACAACCCTCGCGGCAGAAGTACAAAGCGGCTTCCCCCGGCAAACCACCAATCCGGCGACATCAACTCCGAACACCATCAAGCGAGTCTGAAGTACCCCGCAACAAGATCGCCAGGCACGCCAAGAGCATGACTAGCATGTTGGAAATATGCCCTAGAGGCAATAATAAAAGGATTATTATTATATTTCCTTGTTCATGATAATTGTCTTTTATTCATGCTATAATTGTATTATCCGGAAATCGTAATACACGTGTGAATACATAGACCACAATACGTCCCTAGTAAGCCACTAGTTGACTAGCTCGTTGGTCAACAGATAGTCATGGTTTCCTGACTATGGACATTAGATGTCGTTGACAACGGGATCACATCATTAGGAGAATGATGTGATGGACAAGACCCAATCCTAAGCATAGCACAAGATCGTGTAGTTCGTTTTGCTAGAGGTTTTTCAATGTCAAGTATCTTTTCCTTAGACCATGAGATCGTGTAACTCCCGGATACCGTAGGAGTGCTTTGGGTGTACCAAACGTCACAACGTAACCGGGTGCCTATAAAGGTGCACTACAGGTATCTCCGAAAGTGTTTGTTGGGTTGACACGGATCGAGACTGGGATTTGTCACTCCGTATGACGGAGAGGTATCTCTGGGCCCACTCGGTAATGCATCATCATAATGAGCTCAAAGTGACCAAGTGTTTGGTCATGGGATCATGCATTACGGTACGATTAAAGTGACTTGCCGGTAACGAGACTGAACGAGGTATTGGGATACCGACGATCGAGTCTCGGGCAAGTAACGTACTGTTTGACAAAGGGAATAGTATACGGGGTTACTTGAATCCTCGACATCGTGGTTCATCCGATGAGATCATCGAGGAGTATGTGGGAGCCAACATGGGTATCCAGATCCCGCTGTTGGTTATTGACCGGAGAGCCGTCTCGGTCATGTCTGCATGTCTCCCAAACCCGTAGTGTCTACACACTTAAGGTTCGGTGACGCTAGGGTTGTATGAATATGAGTATGCAATAAACCGAATGTTGTTCAGAGTCCCGGATGAGACCCCGGATGTCACAAGGAGTTCCAGAATGGTCCGGAGGTAAAGAATTATATATAGTAAGTGATGTTTCGGCCATCGGGAAAGTTTCGGGGTCTCCCGGTATTGTACCGGGACCACCGGAAGGGTCTCGGGGGTCCACCGGGTGGGGCCACCTATCCCGGAGGGCCCCGTGGGCTGAAGTGGGAGAGGAACCAACCCCTAGTGGGCTGGTGCGCCCCCCCTTGGGCCCCCCTGCGCCTAGGGTTGGAAACCCTAGGGGGGGGGGGGGGGGGCGCACCACTTGCCTTGGGGGGCACTCCACCCCCCCTGTCCGCCGCCCCCTTGGGAGATTGAATCTCCAGGGCCGGCGCCCCCCCCGGGGGCCTATATAAAGGAGGGGGGAGGGAGGGCAGCCGCACCCTGAGTCTTGGCGCCTCCCTCCCCCTGCTACACCTCTTCCTCCTCCCGCAGTAGCTTGGCGAAGCCCTGCCGGAGTCCTGCTGCATCCACCACCACACCGTTGTGCTGCTGGATTTTCATCAACCTCTCCTTCCCCCTTGCTGGATCAAGATGGAGGAGACATCACGCTGACCGTACGTGTGTTGAACGCGGAGGTGCCGTCCGTTCGGCACTAGGATCTCCGGTGATAGGATCACGACGAGAACGACTACCTCAACCCCGTTCTTGTGAACGCTTCTGCTCGCGATCTACAAAGTGGTATGTAGATGCATATCTCCTTTCACTCATTGCTGAGTTGAACTCATAGATGGATCTTGGTGAAACCGTAGGAAATTTTTTAATTTTCTGCAACGTTCCCCAACATAGCAGTCCGGCCTCCGCTCCAGTCCCATTAAGGCAGCATTCATGCCGCACGTACACGATTACGCAGTCAAAATACCATGGGCATAGGCGGAGGCGCAATAGTGGCACAGTCAACAGTGCGGGTCAGCCGCAACACACTTTAATAACCCCCTTCATCTTTCAGGGACCTGCTTTCGGGCAGCCTCTCCAGAAGAGCCGGATTATCGGACTTTCACAGGAGAGAAATCCAAGGAGGCAACAGGCGTCGCACACAAAGGGAATACCCAGGTTGAATCTATTCACGATCATTAATACCTATTTTATATACATGTATGCGGCCTGCCCTTGGATGCGACATGTCAAATAGTCCTATTTATCTCTGCTTAATGCATTCATTGTTAACATACGCTTAGACGTATTATACATCAATGGGAGATTATATACAACATTAGCTTATTATTCCTATCTGCACACTTTTTCTATAAACGTTTATTTACTATTGCATCCGTACACTTTGGTACGTTTAGTTTGCCAGGGGCTTCCTATGGCGCCCCGTAATATGGCAAGATAAGTCCGAACACTTTCAACAGTGCGGCACCCCGAACTTATAGCACTATATGCATCAGCTCCGAATCATGTCTTGGGTCAATAGTTGGGTTAGCCCGGCTCCCTTGTTTTGGTACCTTACGTTTCGTTATATCGGCTAAGGTAGCACAGGGAGAACTACTGCGATTGTGTCCCGGTTCTTCCGGACGAGCACCTCAGTAGAGAAAGCCGAAAACTGACTGGCATGATGTGGCGAGAGCTGGTCGCTGTTCGAGAGGTCTTAAAATCCTTAAAGATTTTTTCCGCTTTAGGCGAGGAATCGGCCTTGTCCTATTTAGGCGTATATAGCGCCCCAATTCGGTCTTCCGAATTCTAGGGGCTTCGGCGAAATTTAAAATTGTAGACTTCTAGGGCTAAGTGAAAGGTATAAACCCTCATAGTCCGATTGCCTTGTTCGCTGCGCTAGACACCTCCTTTAGGGACCAAATATTTGGATAAAGAGTGTCTGGGTTTTCCACGAACACCCCAGTACTAGTTACATGGGGGCGGAAGCCGACGACTGGCCTACTTTTAGAATTTTATAAACAGCCGCACAGAAGGGAATATTTTAAATCAAAACAACGCTATATAGCGCAAGTAACTTCGTCTTTATATTACAAAAATGACAGAAGTGAATTCACTCCAAGATCCTGTCCTTGGTACATTCATCGGCCACGAGACGAGCGCCTTTCATAACGCCATCATAATATTTTTTTGGATACCGACGCGCCTTGCCCTCTGGCGGTCCATCCTTCACCAGCTTCTCCGCGTCCAGCTTGCCCCAATGCACCTTCGCACGAGCAAAGGCTCGGCGGGCACCCTCAATGCAAACGGACCGCTTGACCACTTCCAGCCGTGGACATGCATTCACCATTTGCTTTATCAGGCCAAAGTAGCTGGTGGGTAAGGGCTCACCAGGCCAGAGCCGGACTATGAAATCTTTCATAGCCACTTCAGCCGCCCTGTGGAGTTCAACCAACTGCTTCAGTTGGTCACTCAGAGGCACCGAGTGTTCAGCTCCAGCATTGTGGGACCAGAACAACTTCTCCGTTGAGCTCCCCTCCTCGGCATGATAGAACTCCGCAGCATCAGATACGCTGCGTGGCTGATCTGCGAATGCCCCTGGAGAGCTTCGAATCCGGGTAAGTAAAAGAAATGCCTCCTCCACATGCTTGCTTTGCATAAAGAATGTCTTACCCGCTGCTATCTTCTTGGCCGCTTGGATTTCCTGCTGGGCTCTTTCGGCTTTCGCCTTGGCGTCTTTCATGCTCAAAAGGGCCTTCGCAAGCTCAAACTCCTTCGTCTTGAAGTCACGCTACAAGGACTCGAACTTCTTGCCGAGCTCCTGGAGCTCTTGTTGTACCTCGCCCACCCTAGCATTATGCTTTTCACACTCAATACGCTCCATGGCCGCCTTCTCTTCGGCCTCGGACATCGCCTTCTTTAGGGACGCCACTTCGGTCGTGGCCCCTATTACCATATCATGACACTTTCTTAGGGTCTCTAATTTTTTCTATCCTTTGTGATATGTGAATGGGGTATTACTCACCTTTGTTTTCTTCGAGCTACCTCTTCGTGAGGCCGTGCTCCCCCTAGGCCAGCTCCAAGCCCCGCTTGAGTCCGGAGACTTCCGCTGTGCGAGCAGCAGCGGCAACCAGCGCCTCTTGTTTATTCACATGAACACCTATTGTTAAACTCCTGCGGATTATATAATTGACCCTTTGTTTGGCTTTTCGTTCCAAACAACAAACAGAGTATCAGGGGCTACTACCTATCCGGTGATAACTTCACACTTTTTGCTTACATCAAAGCCTGTTAGGAGGCTAGTGCAGGCTTCGGTTAGTCCGCTCTTGGCGGACAGAACCTTCTGAATCACCGCACTCATCAGAGTGTGGTGCTCTTATTCCATGGAAGCGCCGTGAAGCCCTTCCAGCAGACTATCCGACGCCCCTGGTGTAGCGGAACTCATCGGCATGGATGGCTCGCCCTCCTTAGCGAGGGGCTGCCTGCCTGAATCCAGAGCCTTTGAAGGCTCCGGTATAGTGTCCGGCTGGGAGCCGGACTTGTTGCGGCTCCTGTCGGCACAGTCCGCGGGGATCCTGCGCCCCGTGAGCCTGGCGTCTATGGTTTCGCCTTGAGGCGTCTCCGGAATCGTCTCCCCTTGCTTAGGGAGCTTTTGGGATAACACCTCCGTGTCATCCGCAGGCCGAGGGGAAGTGGCCATTGGGAGCGAATTCATCGCCGAATCGCTCAAAGACCCATCCGAAGAAGATACCTCGGGATGGGCCCTGGCCGGACTGCATATGCGTGTTCGGCGTTATAACATACTATGAAATGAAATAGCACTAAAATATAACAGAAGTGCGGATACTTACGATCTTACTAGGGGCTTCCCCCTGGGTAGCCACTCCTCATCACTGTAGGCGGCCGTGGTGGAATAATCCAGCAGGGACACCTTTCCCTTCTTGGGTGTCCTGGCCTCCCTCTCTAGGGTGGCTTTCCTTTTCTTCTCCTCCCTAGTACGGGGAGGTGGCATTTCTTCGTGCTCCTCCCCGACTCCGCGGAAGGAATCTGCCTCGTCGTCCTCGGACGACGAGCCTATGATGGCCTTGCGCCGGGGACCCTTCCTGGTCCCCTAGGCCACCCTCTTAGACCCTTCGGCCTCCCCGGATGGGGCAGCCCTCTCTTTCTCCTTCTCCTCCTCCCCTTCATGGGAGGAATGTGCCTCGTCATCTTCGGACGAGGCGTCCTGTACGGCCTTGCGCCGGAGACCCTTCCTTGTCCTTCGGGCCTTCTTCTTGGCCTTCTTTTCTGGTGCCTTGTATGGCGCCGGGACTAGCATCTCCGTCAGGAGAGCGGTCGCCGGACCTTGTGGCAGCGAATCCGGATAGTCGATCCGCTTCGCCGTCTTCACGTACTCCTGATTAAGTACACACGATAACTTAGCATCTTCCCATGAGTATGTTGGGAAAGCTACACCTGGTGATGGTTAGAAAACTCACCGGACGGGGGGATCGCTCGGCGTAGAGTCCGCGGTCCTCAGACGTGGGAGGAGGTGTTTCCGTACCCTTAAGTAGCACCTTCCATGAGTCCTTAAGTGTCATGCCGTAGAGCTCTTGGAGTGTCCGGTGTTTGGTCGGGACGAACTCCCACAGATTAAAAGCCCGTCTTTGGCACGGAAGAATTCGGCGGACGAGCATGACCTGGACCATGTTGACAAGCTTGATGTTCTTGTCAATCATACTTTTGATACGGTTTTGAAGTCCGGTCAGCTCCGCAGGCTCGCCCCAGGCCAGGCCCTTCTTCTCCCAGGAGGTGAGCCGCATGGGGATTCCGGATCGGAATTCAGGGGCCGCCACCCAGTTGGCGCCGCGCGGCTCGGTGATGTAGAACCACCCCGATTGGCATCCTTCCACGGTCTCCGCGAAGGAGCCGTCAAGCTAGGTTAAGTTAGGCATCTTGCCCACCATGGCGCCTCCGCACTCCGCTTGCTGGCCGCTCACGATCTTCGGCCTCACGCAGAAGGTTCACAGCCACAAGCCAAAGTGAGGCTTGATGCGGAGGAAGGCCTCGCACACCACGATAAACGGCAAGATGTTGAGGATGAAATTTGGGGCTAGATCATGGAAATCTTGCCCGTAGTAGAACATGAGCCCGCAGACGAAGAGATGAAGTGGAATCCCAGTCCATGGATGAAGTGGGCGAGAAACCTGACCCTCTCATGGGGCTCCGGAGTTGGAATGATCTGCCTTGCGTCCGCTAGTCGGTGCGTGATGTTTGCCGCTAAGTATCCGGCCGCCCGAAGCTTCGCAATATGCTGCTCTTTCACGGTGGAGGCCACCCACTTGCCTCCTGCTCCGGACATGTTTGGCTGTGCGGAGAAGGCGTGGACTTGGGCGCTGGAGCTCGAGGAGGCAAGAATGGATTAGCGAAGGAGGAAGAAGGCGTGGGTAAAAATGGGGAACTCTTATCCCTTTATAGAGGCAACGAAAGCGGTGCGCCTCCCCACTTGCCCGTTGAGGGTCGCTTATTTCCCAAGCACCACGATAGATGGCGCGGTTGGGTTACCCATACCTGTATTGATGGGAATCCCGTGATAAGGGGACATGATCTCTACTTCGACAAGATGTGCCGAGGAAGCTGCCTCGCAATGTGCGCTGTGGCTGGTTATGGGAAAACGGTTCGAATAATAAACCGACAGTAGTGTCATGTCACACCGTAAAAAAGTTGTCAGCAGATTATATTTGTGAAATATTATTCTCTCCATGATGGTATGCGAAGATCATCTTGTAGATCCGGACACGATTCAAGTGTCCGATAATTACTTTGGAGATTCAGAGATGGAACCCGCCTTGCAATGCCGAAGACAAACTGTGCGCCGGACTCATCATCATTGAAGCCTGGTTCATGGGCTACTGAGGGAGTCCTGGATTAGGAGGTATCCTGATAGGCGGACTATATACTTTGGCCGGACTGTTGGACTATGAAGATACAACACTCAAGACTTCGTCCCGTGTCCGGATGGGACTCTCTTTTGCGTGCAAGACAAGCTTGGCGATTCGGATATTGTATTTCCTTCCTTGTAACCGACTCCATGTAAACCCTAGCCCTCTCCAGTGTCTATATAGACCAGAGAGTTCGGTCCGTATGAGGACGATCACAACATTCATAATCATCATAGGCTAGCTTCTAGGGTTTAGCCTCTACAATCTCGTGGTAGATCAACTCTTGTAACACCCATATCAGCAATATCAATCAAGCAGGAAGTAGGGTTTTACCTCCATCGAGAGGGCCCGAACCTGGGTAAACATTGTGTCCCTTGCCTCCTGTTACCATTGGCCTTAGACGCACAGATCGGTACCCCCTACCTGAGATCCGCCGGATTTGACACCGACAGGTGCCACACAAAGGCATAGGATTATTCCAGGTGGTGTGTCGGCACCCCTCCGCCTCTAGTTTCCTCCTCCGTTCTAGATCATCGCAGCGCTTAGGCGAAGCCCTGTGGGATCACTTCATAATAATCCCCAAGTGCAGGGAATCATCATAGCAATTTCCAAAGATGGAAGTGATAAGCATGGAGTGTCGAACCCACAAGGAGCTAAAGGTAAGATCAATATTCTCTCAAGTCCTATCTGCCACTGATATGACTCTACGTACACCGAACGATTGCTTCCAACTAGAAACGAGAAATAAAACTATGTTGTGGGTATGAAGAGGATAAATTTGCATGATATCGGAGATCTAAAATATAAAAGTAGGTGCTATTATCATAAAGTTAGAATATATTACTTAAGCAATTGTGATGAATTGTCCTAAGCAATTGTGTAATAATGATGGGTCAGTGTGATGAATTGTCCTAAGCAATTGTTAACAAGATCAGTAATCATCATTGCAATATCATACAAGGGAGAGGCATAAGCTAACATACTTTGTCTACTTGGATCATATGCACTTATGATTGAAACTCTAGCAAGCATCCGCAACTACTAAAGATCATTAAGGTAAAACCCAACCATAGCATTAAAGCACCAAGTCCCCTTTAGCCCATACGCAACAACCCCCTTACTCGGGTTTATTCTTCTATCATTCAAGCAACCCACTATAAGCGAATCATGAATGTATTGCAACATCCTACAACGGGAACCCCTCATGCTTGCACGACGCGGAGGGCACCATAGGACAACACCAATAATAAAACATGCAACTCAAACCAATCTAGATCTTCAATCAACCCAAAGAAAAAGGAAATCTACTCAAAACATCATAGGATCATTGGATCATAATATGTGGCATAAAGCACCATGTTCAAGTAGGTAATTACAGTGGGGTGCAGGAGAGTGGACCGCTGGAAAGAGATGAGGATGATGATGATGATGGTGATGTTGATGAAGACGACCACCGCGGCTATGATTCCCCTCCCGATGGCACTCCGGCGCCACCGAAAGAGAGAGGAGGAGAGGTTATCCCCCTTGTGCTTCTTCCTCCATGGCCTCCCCCTGGTCGAGGAGATGTTCTCCCTCTGGTCCTTGGCCTTCATGGCGTTGACGGTCCCCTCGAGATCCTCCTCCATGGCCTCCGGTGATGATGGCCCCCTCCGATAGGGTGCCGGAGAGGACCTAGATAGATTTCTCGTGGTTCTGGAGGCTTGCAGCGGCGGAACTTCCGATCTCTCTACTGTTCTGGGGTTTTTAGGATTTATAGGAAGGGTTGGCGTTGGTTTCACATCAAGGGGGCCCACTGGGAGTCCAGGAGATAGGGGGCGCACCCTAGGGGGGCACCCTCCATCCTCGTGGTGGCCTCGGGACTCCCCTCTGGTAGCTTTTTGTTCCAGTATTTTTTATATGTTCCAAAAATATTCTCCGTTGATTTTCAGCGCATTTCGAGAACTTTTATTTCTGCACAAAAACAACACCACGGTAGTTCTGTTGAAAATAGCGTTAGTCTGGGTTAGTTCTAATCAAATCCTACCAAAATCATGTAAAAATATTTTAAACATGGCATGAATACTTCATAAATTATAGATACGTTGGAGATGTATCAGCATCCCCAAGCTTAATTCCTGCTCATCCTCGAGTAGTTAAATGATAAAAGAAATAATTTATGAAGTGTGAATGCTAACAAGCACATGTTTGATCAATGATAATTTCAGTCACCTTTTCTAGCATCATTATATATCATAACAGTATCTCAACTCATAAAACTTCTCATGATTGTCGGTGTCAAAACGGCGGATCTCGGGTAGGGGGTCCCGATCTGTGCGTCTAAGGCCAATGGTAACAGGAGGCAAGGGACACAATGTTTTACCCAGGTTCGGGCCCTCTCGATAGATGTAAAACCCTACTTCCTGCTTGATTGATATTGATGATATGAGTGTTACAAGAGGTGATCTACCACGAGATCATAGAGGCTAAACCCTGGAAGCTAGCCTATGATGATTATGATTCTGTCCCTAAGGACTAAACCCTCCGGTTTATATGGATACCGGAGGGGGCTAGGGTTTACATGGAGTCGGTTACAAAGAAGGAAATATAATATCTGGATCACCAAGCTTGTCTTCCACGCAAAGGAGAGTCCCATCCGGACACGGGACGAACTCTTGAGTCTTGCATCTTCACGGTCCAACAGTCCGGCCAAAGTATATAGTCTGGCTGTCCGGATAGCCCCTAATCCAGGACTCCCTCAGTAGCCCCTGAACCAGGCTTCAATGACGATGAGTACAGCGCGTAGTTTTGTCTTCGGCATTCCAAGGCGAGTTCCATCTCCGAATACTCCAAAGTAGATCGATGATTGTGTCTGGCTTTGCGAGATAATTTCCGCACACCTCTATAGAGAGCATAGCACTTCATAAATCTGAACTGCTGGCAATTTTTGTACGGTGCGCTCTTATGCCATGGTCTGGTCCAACACGAACCGGTTTTTCTTGGCCTGCCTCGATATGCATTGCGAGGAGGTTTTATTGGCACATCCTGCCAAAGCAGAGATCGTGCTCCCCTTATAGCGGGATTTTCCATCAATACGGGAGCATGCAACCCCATGACGCCTGTTGGTATGACTCCCTGTTTTTAGGCAAGTCCCCAGCGGTTACACTGAGGACGCTTGATATTCACCCCCTTTATAAAGGAGCTGAGGCCTATCCCTCTTTTCCATCGCTCTTGCGCCTTTTGCATCTCGAGTTCTAACACCCGAAGCCCCAGCTCAAGCACTTCGGATCCTCAATCATGTCCGGATCTAACCTTCAAGGCCGGTGGATGGCCTCCTCGGTCACAGAGGAGGACATTGCGAAGCTTAGGGAGGTCGGATATCTGACCGTCGACATCAAGCACAGGCTTCCTGCTCCAGGGCAGGTCATCCCTACTCCTGAGTCTAGCGAGAGCGTCGTATTTGTTTCTCACTTCCTCCGCGGCTTGGGCTTCACCCTTGATCCCTTTGTGAGAGGGCTCATGTTCTATTACGGGTTAGATTTTCACAATCTAGCTCCGGACGCTATCCTCCATATCTCGTCGTTCATCATTTTGTGCGAAGCTTTTCTCCATGTCACTCCACACTTCGGCTTATGGCTCAAGACCTTCAATGTGAAGCCGAAGATGACTGAGGGGCGACATGAGGAGTGCAGAGGTGATGTGATAAGCAGGAATGCCGGAGCCCCACGGCCAGAGGGCTCCTTCCCAGAGTTGTCCGATCTATGGCAGCGGAGGTGGTTTTACGTCACGGCTCCCAGAGGCACAAACTAGGTGGCTGCCCCCGACTTCCGTTTGGGCCCTCCTTCTCAACTGGCGTCATGGACCAATATAGGACAGGATTGGGGATCTGCTAGTGATGTACCAACATTGCAGAGACGTATCCGGGAGCTTCTTGAGAGGGACATTAGCCTCATTAGCATAATTCTGGTAATGCTAATCTGACGGATGTTTCTGTGCAAACGCCAACCTCTCCGAATGTGGGAGTTCAATCCGGAGGGTCCGCAGACTATTCTGCACTTCTTCGTCCTGACGCTCGAAGGGATGTGTAAATTATTCTTCGGACCACAAGTAAAGTGTTCGGATACCACCGAGGATGCGGGCCTGAGCTACTATCGCCCAGATACCCAAGTAAGTAACCCAGAAACCGAACACTTCGTCTATTTTTGTCATAGTCATTTTTCTGAAAATCCTCCATGGCCAGGAATGGCTCAGCAAGGTGGAGAGAATCAGGTGTCCGGCGCCAGTTCCCGAAGGCTCGCCATGTCCCGCTATAGACAAGATGCTTGGCCATGTGCTAAGTAAAGTGCCCTCAGGGAAAGACAACGGGAAGAACAGAGAAGCAGAACTTCACACATTGCGCATCCAAACCAGGGGAATTGCTACCTCCCCAAAGGAGGATAGTCGGGGAGGGGAATCTAAGGCCTCCTCCCCTTGTGGGAAAAAGAGGGTCGCCTCCGAAGACTTGGAGACGGAGGTGCCCAGACAAGGGAAGAAAGCTTCAGCAGGGGGCCCTGCCCCGAAGGGCATCCTCACCGCTCCATGCCCGCCAATGGGACAGCCCTCAGCCGAGCTGTAAGTTAATCGTAAATTCGAAGGTACTACTTCCTTCTCCGAGAACAATAACCAAGATCCATTCTTTGCAGTCCGGCTAGCAGCTCTTCTCGACAGAGTTCGTCTTCACGGGATCTCCTTCTGGAGATGATGGAGAGTGAGAACCCACCAACCTCTCCGCCTCATGAGGCGGGCGACCCCGAGGTGTCGTCATGGAGGAGTCCAGATCTGCCGAAGCCAGAAGCTAATACTTCGGCCGCCCTGAGCCCGGAGCGTTCAGCTCCCACGGAGGGCGATAAGAAGGGTCCGACACAATTCGGCGTCCGTCCGGACACACTGACGGGCCTTCTGGAGCGAGCTGATCTCTCGGAGGAGCACCGTTCATTAATGAGCACGGTGCTCGAGAAGATTTCATCTGCCACAAGCGGGTTGAATGAAGCCTTTATGAGCCTGCTCAGAGGCTTTGAGGTATGTAATAAAAAATACATAAGGTTTGGCTGTGTCGCACGCGTTAGGTGTCGTCCATATGGATAGTAGCCTCTAAAACTCTAGTTGTCCGCCCTAGGCGGCAAACGGAGGATCATATTGTATAAGTAATGATCGCTAAGGGAGTCCAGGACTAGGGGGTGTCCGGATAGCCGAACTATCATCATCGGTCGGACTCCAAGACTATGAAGATACAAGATTGAAGACATCGTCCCGTGTCCGAATGGGACTTTCGTTGGCGTGGAAGGCAAGCTTGGCAATACAGATATGTCGATCTCCTACCATTGTAACCGACTCTGTGTAACCCTAGCCCTCTCTGGTGTCTATATAAACCGGATGGCTTTAGTCCATAGGGCGAACAACAATCATACCATAGGCTAGCTTCTAGGGTTTAGCCTCCTTGATCTCGTGGTAGATCTACTCTTGTAATACCCACATCATCAATATCAATCAAGCAGGACGTAGGGTTTTACCTCCATCAAGAGGGCCCGAACCTGGGTAAAACATCGTGTCCCTTGTCTCCTGTTACCATCCGCCTAGACGCACAGTTCGGGACTCCCTACCCGAGATCCGCCGGTTTTGACACCGACATTGGTCCTTTCATTAAGAGTTCCTCTGTGTCGTCACCGATAGGCTCGATGGCTTCTTCAATCATCAACAACGACGCAGTCAAGGGTGAGACTTTTCTCCCCGGACAGATCTTCGTATTCGGTGGCTTCGCACTGCGGGCCAATTCGCTTGGCCATCTAGAGCAGATCGAAAGCTACGCCCCTGGCCGTCAGGTCAGATTTGGAAGTTTGAACTTCACGGCTGACATCCGCAGGGACTTGATCTTCGATGGATTTGAGCCACAGCCGAGCGCACCGCACTGTCACGATTGGCATGATTTAGCTCTGCAGCCGGACAGTGCCCTGGAGGCCGCACACGAGTCTGCTCCGACCCTCAATTCGGAGCCAGCTGCGCAATTCGAGGACGGGTGGCTAGACACCACCTTGGGGGCTGCAACCTCTATAGCGATGGAGCCGAATACTAACCTTGTCCCTCGTGAAGCTCGTGACTCCGAGGCGCCGGACTCCGAACCTCCCGCGCCCCCTCCAATCGAATCCGATTTGGCGCCGATCATGGAGTTCACCGCTACGGACATCTTTCAACACTCACCTTTCGACGACATCTTTAGTTCGCTAAAGTATCTCTCATTATCAGGAGAGCCCTGGCCGGACTGCGGTCAGGATGGTTGGGATGCGGACGATGAAGAAATTCAAAGCCCACCCACCACCCACTTAGTAGCCACTGTCGACGATCTAACCGACATGATAGACTTCGACTCCAAAGACATCGACGGTATGGACGACGATGCCGGAGACGACCAAGAACCAGCGCCTACTGGGCACTGGAAAGCCACCTCATCATATGACATATACATGGTGGATATCCCAAAGGATGGGAATGGCGAAGGAACATCGGAGGATGACCCCTCCGAGAAACAGCCCAAGCGCCATCGTCAGCGGCGCCGCTCTAAATCCCGGCACAACAAGAATGGAGATTCCGGCACCGGAGATAATAACACCCCAGACAGTGCCGAAGACAACCCCCTCCAGCAAGATTCAGCACAGGAGGACGGAGATGCCAGCCCTCATGAGAGAGCGGCAGACGAAGAGGTAGATGATTACATGCCTCCCTCCGAAGACGAGGCAAGCCTCGACGACGACGAATTCGTCGTACCTGAGGATCCCGTCGAACAAGAGCGTTTTAAACGCAGGCTTATGGCCACGGCAAACAGCCTCAAGAAAAGGCAGCAACAGCTTAGAGCTGATCAAGATCTGCTAGCTGACAGATGGACTGAAGTCCTTGCGGCCGAAGAGCATGAGCTCGAACGCCCCTCCAAAAGCTACCCTAATTGCAAGCTGCTCCCCCGATTAGAGGAGGAGGCATATGAACCTGCATCACCAGCGGACAATACGGCTGACCGACCACCCCGTGGCCGCGACAGAGAGGCCTCTAGGCCCTCCACTAGAACCGTACCCCGGCATCGCTCGAAAAGCACAAGGCCACAGGGGAACGCTCTAGACTTGCAAGATATATTGGAGGATAAGGCAAGACAATCAAGATTGATCTACGGATCGCGTGGGCGCCCCATGATACGTGACGACAACCGTCGCGCCGGACACAGCAAGTCCGGCCGGGCCGAACACAGTAGACAAAGCTCTTTTGAGCTTTGTCGTGATATAGCCCAATACAGAGGCACCGCACACCCACTATGCTTCACAGATGAAGTAATGGATCATCAAATCCCCGAAGGGTTTAAACCCGTAAATATTGAATCTTATGATGGCACAATAGACCCCGCGGTTTGGATCGAAGACTGTCTTCTTCATATCCACATGGCCCACAGTGATGATCTTCACGCCATCAAATACCTCCCACTCAAGCTTAAAGGACCAGCTCGGCATTGGCTTAACAGCTTGCCAGCAGAATCAATTGGGAGTTGGGAGGATCTAGAAGCCGCATTCCTTGATAACTTCCAGGGCACGTATGTGTGACCACCAGATGCTGACGACCTAAGCCATATAATTCAGCAGCCAGACAAATCCGCCAGACAATTCTGGACATGGTTCTTAACTAAGAAAAATCAAATCGTCGACCATCCGGATGCGGAGGCCCTCGCAGCCTTCAAACATAACATCCGCGACGAGTGGCTTGCTCGGCACCTGGGACAGGAAAAGCCGAAATCCATGGCAGCCCTCACATCACTCATGACCCGCTTCTACGCGGGAGAGGACAGTTGGCTAGCCCGCAGCAACAACCTCAGCAAAAATTCTGGCAGTCCGGATATCAAGGACCGCAATGGCAGGTCGCGTCGCAACAAGAACAAACGCCGCATTAACGGCGACAATAGTGAGGATACGGCAGTCAATGCCGGATTCAGAGGCTCCAAACCCGGTCAGCGGAAAAAGCCATTCAAAAGAACTACTCCGGGTTCGTCCAATTTGGACCGAATACTCGATCGCTCGTGCCAGATACACGGCACCCCCGAAAAGCCAGCTAACCACACCAACAGGGACTGTTGGGTATTCAAGCAGGCAGGCAAGCTAATTGTCGAAAACAACGACAAGGGGCTGCATAGCGATGACGAGGAAGAGACCCGACCGCCGAACAATAGAGGACAGAAGAGTTTCCCCCCACAAGTGCGGACGGTGAACATGATATACGCAACCCACATACCCAAAAGGGAGCGGAAGCGTGCACTCAGGGATGTATACGTGATGTAGCCAGTCGCCCCGAAGTTCAACCCATGGTCCTCCTGCCCGATCACTTTTATCGAAGGGACCACCCCACCAGCATCCGCCATGGCGGATTCGCCGCATTGGTTTTAGACCCATTCGTCGATGGATTTCACCTCACCAGAGTCCTGATGGACAGCGGCAGCAGCCTGAACCTGTTTATCAGGATACAGTGCGCAAAATGGGCATAGACCCCTCAAGGATTAAACCTACAAAGACGACCTTTAAAGGCGTCATACCAGGTGTAGAGGCCAATTGTACAGGCTTAGTTACATTGGAAGCAGTCTTCGGATCCTCGGATAACTCCCGAAGTGAGGAGTTAATCTTCGACATAGTTCCGTTCTGCAGCGGCTATCATGCTCTACTAGGACGTACCGCGTTTGCAAAGTTCAACGCGGTGCCGCACTACGCATACCTCAAGCTCAAGATGCCAGGCCCTCGAGGAGTCATCACGGTCAACGGAAACACTAAACACTCTCTCTGAACGGAGGAACATACAGCGGCTCTCGTGGCAGAAGTACAATGCAACCTCTTAAGGCAATTCTCGAGTCCGGCCATTAAGCGACCCGGACACGGCTAAACGCGCCTGGAGTAACCTACAACAAGACCACCTGGCATGTTCCGAGCACGCTTAGCAATGCGGCCCCAACCCCAGCCCTTGCAAAATTGCAAGACTGGTCCTTCGCGTACATCATTAGGCTCTGGAGATACCATGGTCATAGGGGGAGGGGCACGACCACGATTGGCCCAGAATGCGGCTTAACCACACCAGGGGCTCTCAAGTGTGTCATTCTTTTTTTCTCTTTTTTCTTTTATTTTACCCACAGGACTCCGTTCATCAGAGGCCCTGTCCGGCAGTAGACCTGCCGAACTCACCATGCAACAGCCAGGGAAGGAGAAAGGCTACAACGAATATCCAGGTGGTCTCCATTACGAGCATTAAATCTGTTTTATACACCATTCCACAGCCTACCCCTGGAGGGGGACATGTTTAATAGTCCAATCCCTTGCTTATCGCACTATTTGTATCGTTTTGCATTCACATCAGTATTACTTGAATAAACAATGCAGGACCTTTTTAGTTATAATTGCATTTCTTTCTTATACATATGTTCATCTATGACATGTTGCATCCGTACACTTTGGTATCGCTAAATACACCAGGGGCTTATGTTTCCCGCATCATGGTGTGATAAGTCCGAACACTTTCACAAGTGCGGCACCCCGAACTTATAGCATTATATGCGTCGTCTACGAATCATGTCTTGGGTCAATAGTTGGGTTTGCCCGGCTCCCATGTTTTGGTACCTTACGTTCCGTTGTATCGGCTATGGTAGCACTGGGAGCACCACTGCGATTGCGCCCCAGTTGAGCTGAGCGAGCGCCTCAATGGAGAAAGCTAAAACTGACCGTCATGATGAGGTGAGAGTCGGTCGCTGTTCGAGAGGTTTTTTTCGAGTCCCTATAGACTTATGCCGCTTAGAGCGAGGAACCGGCTTTGTCCGGCCCAGGGTGGATAGCGCCCCAGATTCGGCCTTCTGAACACTAGGGGCTTCGCCGAAATTTAAAATTATAGAATTCTATGGCTAAGTGAGAGTGTTCAAGCATTAGAAGTCCGGTTGTCTTATCCGTTGTGTTGAGCGCCTCCCTAGATGGACCCAAAAATGGGAACAAGAGTGCTCAAATTTATCCCGAACACCCCAGCACTCGTGGCATGGGGGCTGAAGACGACGAATTGCCATCTCTCAGATTTGATAAACGGCCGCACAGAAGGTAATATTTTAAATTAACAAGCGTTGCTTAGCGCATATGAACAAAGTTTTCAGTGCACAGGATAACAAAATGCGAGTCTACTCAAATATTACATCTTTGGAGCACTCACCCGCAATAATGCGGGCACCCTTCAGGACACTCTTATAATACATCTCGGGCGTGCGATACTCCTTGCCCGGCGGTGGCGCGTCCGTCACAAGATTCTCAGCATCCATCTTGCCCCATTGCACCTTTGCGCGGGCAAGGGCCCGACGTGCACCTTCAATACAGGCGGAGTGCTTGATGACTTCAACCCATGGACACGCATCCACCAGCCGCCGCACCAGGCCGAAGTAGCTCCCAGGCATGGCCTCCTTGGGCCACAGCCGAACTATGAGGCCCTTCATGGCCTGTTCTGCCACCTTGTGGAGCTCGACCAGCTGCTTCAGCTGGTCGCTAAGGGGTATCGGATGTCCGGCCTCAGCATACTGAGACCAGAAGACCTTCTCCGTCGAGCTCCCCTCCTCGGCCCTATAGAAAGCGGCAGCATCGGACATGCTGCGGGGCAGATCTGCGAACGCTCCTGGAGAGCTCCGAATTCGGGTAAGTGATAGGTAATTCACACTCACATGCTTACTTTGCATGAAAAATGCCTTACCCACCGCTATTTTCTTCAACGCCTCGATTTCCTGGAGGGCCTTGTAGGCTTCGGCCTTAGCGGCTTTGGCACTCTCAAGAGCTGATGCAAGCTCGGACTCTCGAGTCTTCGAGTCGCGCTCCAAACTCTCATGTTTTTCCACGAGAGCCTGGAGCTCTTGCTGTACCTCCGCCACCCGTGCCTCCTACTTCTCTCGCTCGGTGCGCTCCGCGGCTGCATTACATTCGGCCGCGGACACCGCCTCCTTCAGGGTCGCCACCTCGTTCGTGGCCCCTGCAATACCCACGTTATCCTTGTCATTCTTCTTGCAACCAAATCCTTTTCTGTAAGGTACAATTTTAATAAGGTGTTACTCACCTTCCTTGTCCTCGAGCTGCTTCTTGGCACGGCCGAGCTCGTTCTCGGACCGCTCGAGGCTTTGCTTCAAAGTATTGACCTCCGCAGTTAGTGCGGCAGAGGTCAGCAACACAGCCTGCAATCCCATATTGACATATTTTTTATGACTCCTGCGTATATCTTTTTAGATCCTCAGTCCGGCTTTTCTTTCCGAACACCGAACCGAGCATCAGGGGCTACTGTCTATGCGGTACTATTTTACATATATCAAAATTCTTACCTCAAAGCCTGTTAGAAGGCTGCTGCAGGCTTCGGTTAGCCCGCTCTTGGCGAGCTGAACCTTCTGAATCACCGCACTCATGACGGTGCGGTGTTCCTCTTGGATGGAAGCACCATTGAGTGCCTCTAGCAAGCTATCCGGTGCCTCCGGTTGGACGGAGGCCGTCGGCGTCACGGTCTTGCCCTTCTTACGAAGGGGCCGCCCGCCGGACTCCGAAGCCACTGCAGGTTCCGGTGCGGAGTCCGGTGCAAAGTCCGAGAGGTTGCCCTGCAGCACCTCCGGGGCCTCCTCCTCTTGGCGGGTCCCTTCCCAGGATCCCAACTCGGCATCGTCCGCATCACATGGGGTGGAGGCGGTCGGAAGGGAATCCATATCCGACGCACCCAAGGACCCGCTCGATGAAGCGGGAAGATCATCCTTGGGCGGACTGCAGGGTTGTATGCGGCATTAGAAAGAGACCATGTGGCAAAAAGAAAAATCATGAAGCTATTCGGGAGTCCGTATACTTACGATCTCGCCAGGGGCTTGGCCCTTGGAGGCCAATCCTCGTCGTCGTCGCCGGCGTTGGCAGAGCAGTCCGGGGGAAGAGTCCTTCCCTTCATGGACCCTTCGGCCTCCCTCGTTGGGGAGGCCTTCCTTTTCTTCCCTCCCCTCGCTGGGGGAGAGGCCTCTTTCTTCTCCTCCTCGCCTTCGTGGGAGGAGTCCGCCTCGGAGTCATCGTCCGATGACACCTGAAAACGGGAACTCTTTTGAGTGCCCGTGGCCTTCTTCTTGGCCTTCTTCTCCGGCACCACGTGGGGTGCCGAAACCAGCAGCCCCGTTAAGCGGGCGTCCGCTGGGTCTTCTGGCAAAGGGGTCGGACAGATAGTCTGCTCGGCCTTCCTCAGCCAGTCCTGTCCAAGGAGAGGGAGTTTAGATCCCGCATAGAGTCAAACTATGGAAAACAAGTGTCCCGTAAAGGGTAAAATCGCTTACCTCGCTAGCCGGACGCTGTGAGCTGAATCCGCGATCTTCGGTACCGGATGCGGGAGCCTCGGCGCCCTTAAAAAGCACCCTCCAGGCCTCTTCGTACGTAGTGTCGAAGAGCCCGCTCAAAGTCTGGTGCTGCGCCGAATCGAGCTCCCACATATTGAAGTATCGTTGTTGGCACGGGAGAATCCGGCGGATGAGCATGACCTGGACTACGTTGACAAGCTTGAGCTTCTTGTTCACTAGCTTTTGGATGCAGGCTTGGAGTCCGGTCAGCTCCTCCGAATCACCCCATGTCCGGCCGCTCTCTTTCCAGGAGGTGAGCCGTATGGGGATGCCAGATCTGAATTCGGGGGCCACTTCCCATTCAGGGTCACGCGGCTCGGTGATGTAGAACCACCTCGATTGCCACCCCTTAATGGTTTCCACGAAGGTGCCCTCGAGCCAGGTAATGTTGGGCATCTTGGCCAGCATGGCGCCTCCGCACTCCGCTTGGCTGCCCTTCACAACCTTCGGCTTGACACTGAAGGTCTTGAGCCACAAGCCGAAGTGGGGATGGATGCAGAGGAAGGCCTCACACACGACGATAAACGCCGAGATGTTGAGGATAATATTCGGGGCCGGATCATGGAAATCCAGGCTGTAGTAGAACATGAGCCCCTAGACAAAGGGATGGAGTGGGAAGCCCAGTCCGCGGAGGAAATGGGAAAGGAATACTACCCTCTCATGGGGCCTGGGGGTGGGGATGAGCTCCCCTCGTCGGGGAGCCGGTGCGCGATGTCGCTGGACAGATATCTGGTGCTGCGCAGCTTCTGGATGTGCCCATCCGTAACAGAGGAGGCCATCCACTTGCCTCCCGCTCCGGACATAGTTGGAGAAGATTGAGGTGAGATGTGTGGACTTGGGCGCTGGAGCTCGAGTTCGCAGAGATGGATAAGCAAAGGAGGAAGAAGGCGTAGGTAAAAGGGTTGGATCTTTATCCCCTTATATGGGCGGACAAAACCATGCGTCCCCACCGGCCTGATAAAACTCGCTTATCTCCCAAGCACCGCAATCAATGGCATGGTTGGGTTACCCACGTCCGTATTGATGGGAATCCCGGAATAAGGGGAACACGATCTCTGCTTCGACAAGACGTGCCAAGGAAACCGCTTCGCTAAACGCGTTGAGGTGGTACAATAAAAACAATTCGAGTAAAGGCTTGGTAGTGGTGTGACGTCACGCCACAAAATACGTCAGCAGATTGAACTTGTGTAAATATTATTCTCTCTACGGTGGTATGTGGAATTTATTTTGCAGAGGCGGACACTATCTTGGTGTTCACAATCTTCTATAAATTATTCGGAGGTGGAACCCGCCTTGCAATGCCGAAGACAATATGCGCGCCGGACTCGTCGTCATTGAAGCCTAGTTCAGGGGCTACTGAGGGAGTCCTGGACTAGGGGGTGTCCGGATAGCCGAACTATCATCATCGGCCGGACTCCAAGACTATGAAGATACAAGATTGAAGACATCGTCACGTGACCGGATGGGCCTTTCCTTGGCGTGGAAGGCAAGCTTGGCAATACGGATATGTAGATCTCCAACCATTGTAACCGACTTTGTGTAACCCTAGCCCTCTCCGGTGTCTATATAAACCGGATGGCTTTAGTCCATAGGACAAACAACAATCATACCATAGGCTAGCTTCTAGGGTTTAGCCTCCTTGATCTCGTGGTAGATCTACTCTTGTAATACCCACATCATCAATATCAATCAAGCAGGACGTAGGGTTTTACCTCCATCAAGAGGGTCCGAACCTGGGTAAAACATCGTGTCCCTTGTCTCCTGTTACCATCCGCCTAGACGCACAGTTCGGGACCCCCTACCCGAGATCCGCCGGTTTTGACACCGATAATCGCGCTGTATTTATGCGCATGTGTCTAAGGATCCGGCAGCCGACCGGTCCGTTGAAGTTGCCGAACTAAGGAGGCAGATTGGAGCTATTGATGCCAATATCACATTGGTGAACGAGCGGCTTAACGAGTCACAAGGTATGTGCTCTGCTTTCCTTATTATTGTTTGTAGGAAAAACTGAGAGGAGCATAATGCTAATGTTATATGTTTGGAATGCAGACGGTGCTGCTGTCATGGAAGCCCTGAGGGCGGAACTTGCCCTGGCCAAGGAACAGGTCCGAGCGAGCAATGCGGCTGCCCTGAAGGCGGCCGAAGAGTTGAGAGCCGAACAGGCTGCTCATCGCCGGAGCGAAGAAAAGATAGCCGAGATGGCTGTGGAGCTGAAAAATGCCGCCGACCGGTATGAGCTCCTTGAAAAAGATAATAAGGCTAATGCGGCTGGCCTGAAAAAGGCTCTTGATGCGGCCAAGGAGACATGTTCCAAAATTAGGGATGCACGGGAGGAGCTTCGACATGCCGGGGAAATCGCGGCTAGAAACCCTTATTTGTTGCGGATGAAGTTTTTAGATCCGAAGTACGCTCCTCTGGATCGACGCTGGAGTCCTGCAGACGCCTATGCGGATTTGGCGAAGAGTGCGGCTGATGCGGCCAAGTTTTTTGAGGATCAAAAAGATGATGAAGTGGAAAAGCTGTTCTAGTCGCAGTTCAGCACTCCAACGCGCACATTGCCTTTGAGTGAGAGGATGGCTGTTGTGTCCGAGCTCCACAGGCTGTCCAGACTTGCAATGCGGTCTGTAATAGACCATCTATGGCCGAAGGGGCCTAATCCGGACAATTATTTTGGTTTAGTGCAACAATTCCTTTGTGCCGTATCACGGATCGATGCCATGAAGAGGTCGGCGTGCATAGAGGGTGCACGGATGGCTCTTGCCCGTGTTAAAGCATATTGGACAGATATGGAGGCCACCATCGTTGTGACCCAGAATCCGGCGGGGGCCAGGATCCGGCCGAGCACATCTTGGAGCAGGTAGCAGAAGGTGCTCTCTTAATAGAGGCATAGTGTTTGAAAAATGTCATGTTCGAGTGACAAATTGTGTCATTGTAAAGACAATGTTATTTTGATTATGGAGGCTATATTTATACTTTTCGCCCAAAAGTGTTATTGTGCCTCCTGTGCGGCCGTTATATATA
>NC_041381.1:619440874-619494515 GCF_002162155.2 Triticum dicoccoides
CAATTTTAAAAGTTAGCAGTCGTTGGCTTCAGCGTCTTGGTCCAACGTCTTGGTCCACTAACGAGGTGATCGCACGTCAAACTAGGCAACCAGACTATATAGCTTTAACACTTTCACGTAGCCCTAGGAGTTTGACTGTGGGGCTACTATGTAGCCCCTTGTACCTTTGCGTGCATCCGAATCCGGGCGCGTGTGTACATGACCGGTAAGCGGTCCTTCATTAATGCGGAGGAACCCTGAAGGTTCCGATGAGTCTTTGAGTGGTTGAACAGTCTCTCGCTATATCATGACAGCCAGTTTTCGGCTTTCTCTACTGAGGTGCTCATCCGGAATAACCAGGGCACAATCGCAGTAGTTCTCCTTTGGCCTCCTTAGCCGATAAGAACGAAACATAAGGCAGCGAACCCAGGAGCCGGACAAACCCAACATTTGACCAAAGACATGATTCGGAGCTGATGCATATAAGGCCAAACTAGCGATGCCGAACACTCCCGAAGGTATTCAGACTTTATAACGTATACTGGGCTGAGTAACGCCCCTTATTATGAACCATGTATTCCTAGGTACGTGCATTAGTCTGTCATGGTGAAATGCCAATAACGGCAGTATCCTCTGCGGGTGTAGTACCCATGGAATGTGTAAGCAACAAGAGACAATAAAGAAGGTTCACACAGGGGCTTAATCTAAAGAGAAACCTTTGAGCGGGGCCCTGCTGCATGTCTGCGCCTTTGTCCCTATTGTGTCGTGTCTTGGGAGGGTGTCGCACGAATGTTATCTGTAAAAAGACAAACTCATGTAAAAGAGTATGACATAAGCGTGCGAAAAGTTGGCTATCACTAATGGATAGTAAAAGTTTAAGACATTGGCCTATTAATAAGGTTAGGCCGAGAATTGGGCTTTATTAATTATCTATAGCCCCTAGTGTCCTCTATGGGATTACATGTGTGGCGCCTAGATCAGGTTGATCTGGGCTTCCAGACTTGTCTAACCGTGTCCGTGGTCTTAATGACCAATCATGCTTTCTCATATTAAAGGCCGCTTAGAGTCTGGCTGCTAGAGCTGTCGCGTATTCCTCCGCACGTAAGGAACGCTCTGTGCTTCCGTTAACGGTGTCGACGCCGCATGGACCGGGCATTTTGAGTTTAAGGCAGGCGTAGTGTGGTACTGCGTTGAAGCGGGCAAAGGCCATTCTCCCAAGTAATGCGTGATAACCACTTTGGAGGGGGCCGATGGCGAAGAGTAGTTTCTCGCTTCCGAAGTTGCCTGGGGAGCCGAATATCACCTCTAGTACGAGGGAGCCCCTGCAGTGGGCTTCGTCGCCTGGTATCACCCCTTCAAAGGTGGTGTTACTGTGGTTGATTCTGGATGGGTCTATCCCCATCCTGCGGACAGTGTCCTGGCATATTAGATTAAGACTACTGCCGCCGTCCATGAGGACGTGAGTAAGCTGGTATCCGCCGATTATTGGGTCGAGCACCAAGGCAGCTGATCCTCCGTGCCGAATACTGGTCGGGGAGTGTTGGGGATATAATTATTAGGTATGGCCCGCCAGGAGGGCTCAGGTTCTACCTATGAGCATTCTTGAAGCCCTAAGCTCAAGGTTGAAGACGGCGGTTTAGTAAGGGCCCAAGGCCCAGAGGCAACTTAAGGCCCGTAGTGATAAACCGCCTTATTCATGTGACTTGTATTGTAAGGCAGGAAATATTAAGAGACCAAGCCGGATACTGTCTATAAGCCGGCCGGGACTCTGTAGAGCCGCTGGGCGTCGGCCTCAGTATATAAAGGGACGACCCGGCGATGGTTCAGGATACGAAACAACAACTCGAGAACTAGGTCAAGCGATTTGCTCCCTGGTTATCGAGACATAAGTAATCCCAATCACAACTAGACGTAGGCTTTTACCTTCATTGTAAGGGGCCAAACTAGTATAAAACTCTTGTGTCTCTTGTCCTAATTAACCCTTTCAAGCTTCCTAGTTGCGATGGCTCCACGACTAAGTCCTTCCACTAGGACATCTGACGTGAAAATTCCACGACAGTTGGCGCCCACCGTGGGGCTAGCGCATGGTGGATTTGAGTTCTTGAAGGGCAGCTTCGAAGGGCTCAAGGGATATGTTGTGGGCCGGATGACCAATAGTCGTCGCGGCAAGCTCTACATCGACGAGACAGGATGGGGCCCCGACGCTGGGTCGATTGAGTACGGGTACCGGGTCCCCTTCGGCGGAATCCACGTCTTCATCGGCAAGATCAGCGAGCCGGGCCCCAAGCCGTACATCTGCACCGACCTCGTCGAAACGGCTCAGCGTGCAAGACCCGCCCGGGCTCCGCCAGCGGTGAAACGTGCCTTCGTGGGATGCATCCATGGAGGAATCTCTAAAGGATTTGTCTCTGGTGGTGAGACGGCCATCTTCTCCGATGGTGAGTCGCCCACAGGTGAGACAGATTCATTGTACCAACTGCAGGATGGAGGGCTTGGGGGTTGTTCCGATGGCAGCAGTATTCCGGATTGTCTCGAGCCGCCGAGCAGGGTTAGGATCTTCATGGCCGGCACCCAACCCATCCAAGACTCCACAACTGCAGCAGCCGTAACCTTCGGATCAGCGGTAGCCAAGGCGGGAGGCCCTATGCGTTCATCGGCCCAAGTATTAATGGATCTCATAAACAAGCTGACCACCCTGTTAATCGCCGTAGTCAACCCGGCGGATCAAGCCCGTCATGATGCAGAGGTGGCACAGTTAAAATTGAATATGGTGCAAGCTAACTAAGACCCGGCAGTAGAAGATGTCAGGATAGCCGCAGAGAGGGCGGCTCTGGATGTTCAGGCTCAGCAGATCCAGGCACACGCTTTCCGGCTCACGCAAGACCAGAACACGACTAATGAGGTCATGAGGAGAAGGTATCAGAAGACTCAGTCTCGACTTCCCCCGGTTTATGATCCTCGAAATCTTTTTAACACACCAAGAGTTGGACCCAGTAACCCGCTGTGGCTTAGCCCGCAGACAGGCAACCCGCCATGGCTCCCTCCGCGCACAGGAACGGACCATGTTGCGACACCCGGGGACGGAGCACCATTTCAGCCGCCAGTGATGGGGCCTCCCCGCGTGAACATGGCGCCACCTCAGTACGTACCAACACCCCCGGGTCATTACTCTAACCCATTGGAGAACAAGATAGCGGCCGCAGTTGAAACCCGTCGGGCCAGGGAACTTCTTCAGACAGCCTTAGCACAGCAGGAGGCACACTCATAGAGCCGAGACAGGATCCACTCGACCCCTCGTCCAAGACGAAGCCCGAGTTATAGCAGGCACATGGATTCAGCGGCCGTGTCAAGCAATGTTAGACATCGTGACCAGCCAAGTGCGCTTAACCCGGCACGTCCTGAGGCCGTTAACTTGGTAGATCAAGAGAGAGTACGGCAAGAGGCTGAACGGGCGGTTCAGCAGGCGGCTGAGCAAGCGGCTCAGTTGACGGCTTATCAGTCATATCCGGTTTATCCGACGATTTCTGTTGAGGCAGGTATAGCCACCCGGACTGGAGGAGTCCCATGTCTAGTGCCGGCTCTACGTAACGAGCGGTTGCCCAAAGATTTTAAGAGACCCAGGAAGGTGCCGAATTACACAGCCGACTTACAGCCCGGGGCATGGATTGAGAGCTACGAGATGCCTATGGAGTTGTTGGATGTTACTGATGCTGCAATGGCTAAGTACTTCACCATGATGTTGGATGGAACCGCCCGCACCTGGTTGAAAGGCCTGCCACCTAATTCAATCAGTTCATGGGCGTAGTTAAAGGCCCGATTCATCCAGAACTTCAAAGACACGTGCAAGCAACCCATGTCGATCGTGGATCTGACGAATTGCAAGCAAGAATAGGGCGAGTCTACAACCCATTGGGTACGCCGGGTAAAGCCATAATACATTCATATGATAAGATGGATGCCAGCTCCACAGTCTTAATGTTGGAGAAGAATTGTTGTTTCTTGCCTTTGAAAAAAGCTGGGGTGGCTCAAACGTGAGTGCAATAATATGGGCACGCTGGTGGCGGCTCTGGTCAAGTACGCTGATTCTGATAGTACCAAGGATCCCGAGTCTAATGATGAAAAGGCAGGGAAGGGAAAGAGGAACGGCAGCGATAAGGGCTCTCAGCACAACCCGGCAAATCAAGGAGGTAATAAACGTAAGGCTGACGATAGTTTGGATTTTGTGGCTAACACCAGTGCACAGGGTAATAACCAGCTGCGCAAGGGAAGGACACCTCCTCGATCTGGCGGGTCAGGACCCACACTTGAGCAATTGTTGAATGAGCCTTGTCCGAGAAACGGTACTAAGGAGAAGCCGGCTACACATTTGTGGAAGGACTACACGATTATGAAGGCTTTAAAAAATTCCAACATGTTTGACGGTAACAATGGCCCGGGCGGCTCAGGTGGTGGCGGTTTTCATGGCTCGGGCGGCGGGTCAAATCCCAATTTTCAAATTTCCCAGGGTGGATATAACCAACAGTCTAGCCAGGGCAGTCATCAGTAGCAGCAAGGTGGATACCAGAGCAATCCAAACCAGTTGAACAGTGGGGAATACCTTGTGTTTACCACCAGTTTATTTAAACGGGACCAGAAGCTTCATAAGAGGGCCGTGAATGCGGTTGAGCCAGCAATTCCTTGTTATTTGAGGTGATCTGAGCAGCCTATCATATGGAGTAGAGAGGATCACCCTCCCCAGGTTGACAATCCAGGTCACTTAGCCCTGGTAGTGTCCCCTCAAGTGGGTGGATACAAGTTCACCAAGGTGCTCATGGATGGAGGCAGCAGCATCAATATCCTTTATTATGAGACCTTCTGTCGCATGGGGCTAACTGACAAGAACCTTAAGAAGTCCAACACTATTTTCCATGGAGTTGTACCGGGTAAGTCAGCGTATCCGGTCAGCAAGATAGAGTTGGAGGTAGCCTTTGGGGATGAATATGATTCCAGAGCAGAGAAATTGACGTTTGAAGCAGTCCAGATCAAGAGCCTGTATCATGATCTGTTCGGGCGGCCGGCTTACGCCAAGTTCATGGCACAACCGTGTTATGTGTACCTGCAGCTCAAGATGCCAGGTCATAAGGGAACCATCACAGTGCACGGGAGCCGCAAGGTGGCTCTGGAATGTGAAGAGGGTGGCGCGGCTTATGCTAAGTCGGTCTGCGCGACGGAAGAATTAAAATTCTACAAGGACAATGTTGACCCGGCAGACATGACATCCTTAAAGAAGCCAACTGCAGAGCATGAGCCGGTCATGAAACTTAAGTCGGCTGATGAGACTAAGCTTGTCGATTTTGTTCCAGGTGACTCATCCAAGCAGTTTAGTATCAGTGCTAATTTGGATCCCAAATAGGAAAGCGCGCTCATCGAGTTCATCCGTCAGAATCGGGACATTTTTGCATGGAAGCCATCTGACATGTCGGGTGTACCGAGAGAACTCGCTGAGCACAATCTTAATATTGATCCAAAGTGTAAACCGGTCAAGCAGTTTCTTCGGCGGTTTAACAAGGAGTGAAGGAAAGCTATCGGTGAGGAAGTGGCCCGACTCTTGGCAGCTGGGTTCATCGTTGAGGTGTTTCATCCAGAGTGGCTGGCTAACCCGATGCTCGTTCTTAAGAAAAACGGCACTTGGCGTATGTGTGTGGATTACACGGACTTAAACAAGGCTTGTCCCACTAATCCTTTTGCTTTCCCTCGTATTGATCAGATCATCGATGATACGGCGGGTTGTGAGTGTTTGAGCTTTCTGGATGCTTACTCTGGTTATCATCAGATCAAGATGGCAGTTAAGGACTAGGAGAAGAAGGTGTTCATTATTCCGTTTGGAGCCTTCTGCTATGTTTCAATGCCTTTTGGGCTCAAGAGTGCCCAGGAGACTTACTAGCGTTGTGTGCAGAATTGTCTTCATAATCAGACTGGGTGCAATGTTCATGCTTATGTGGATGACATAGTGGTTAAATCCAGAGAGAAGGAGACCTTGATTGATGATCTCAAGGAAACCTTTGACAATCTCCGGGTTTACAAGATGATGCTTAACCCGGCAAAGTGTGTTTTTGGTGTGCCTGCAGGCAAGCTTTTGGGCTTTCTAGTTTCTAACAGAGGCATTGAAGCTAACCCGGAGAAGATCAAGGCCATCACTTCTCTAGCCAAACCAGCATGTATCAACGATGTTCAGCGTTTGACGGGTCGTAGCGCCACTTTAAGCCGGTTCATAAGCTGGTTAGGGGAGAAAGCTATACCGTTGTATCAAATGATGAAGAAGATGGATAGCTTTACTTGGAGTGACGCTGCCAATGCTGCTTTTGAAGATATGAAGAGACAGTTGGCTGAGCCACCGGTTCTTGCTGCTCCCATTGACAAGGAACCCTTGTTATTGTACGTGGCTACTAACACGCATGCTGTCAGCGTAGCCATCATGGTGGAACGCAAAGAGGCTGGCAAGGAGCACCCAGTTCAGCGGCCGGTTTACTACATCAGTGAGGTACTGATTGAGTCCAAGCAGCGATATTCGCACTGGCAGAAGCTTGTCTATGGGGTGTTCATGGCAAGCTGGAAGCTTAAGCAATATTTCTTGGGCCACCCCATCACTATTGTTAGTTCTGCCCCTTTGGGGGATATCATTCAGAACAGAGAGGCCACAGGGCGAATCGCCAAATGGGCCATTGAGCTTGGGCCTCATGGTTTAAAATATGTGCCACACACAGCTATTAAATCTCAAGCGCTGGTGGACTTCATCAACGATTGGACAGAGCTGCAGATGCCTGAGGAATAGCCGGACAATACACATTGGACAATTCATTTTGACGAGTCTAGGAAATTGGAAGGCTCGGGGGCTGGAGTTATTTTGGCTTCCCCTCGGGGTGATAAATTTTGTTATGTGCTCCGGTTGATGTTTCCTTGTACTAACAATGCAACTGAGTATGAAGCCTTGCTCCATGGTCTCCGGATGGCTAAAGAGATGAATTTAAGCCAGGTAAGGTGCTTCGGTGACTCAGATCTAGTGGCTCAGCAAGTATCAGGCAAGTGGGATTCAAAGGATCCTCTCATGGCGGCTTATCATTGTGATGTTGATGCAATTGCGGGGCACCTCAAGGGTTATCAGGTGGAGCACATTGACCGTAGGAAGAACGAGGCGGCTGACGCCTTAAGCCGGCTGGGATCTCAGCGTAAGCTGGTGCCGCCTAATACTTTCTTGGATATTTTACATAACCTTCTGTCAAGCTACCTACAGAGGAAGATTTGACTGTTCCTGACCCAGAAGCACAGTTGGTGGCGACTCTTCATATCATTCCAGATTGGACGGTGCCGTATCTGGCTTATATGACACGCGGCGAGTTGCCTGAGGATGAAACCTTGGCCAGGTAGATAACCCGGCGGTCTAAGTCCATGACGATTGTCAATGGAGAGTTGCATCATTGTAATGTTACAGGGGTGTTTCAGCGTTGCGTCTCTCCTGAATAAGGCCAAGAAATTCTCTGTGAAATTCATGAAGGAGATTGTGGTCATCACGGAAGGTTAAAATCCCTCATGGCTAAGGCTTTTCGTCATGGGTTTTATTGGCTGACGGCTCATGCTGACACGGAGGATCTGGTCAGTAAATGTGACGGTTGTGAGAAGTTCTCAAGACGGGCTCATGTGCCGGGTCAAGAATTGAGGATGATTCCAATTACTTGGCCGTTCGCAGTCTGGGGGCTTGACATGGTGGGGCCTTTCAAAAGGTCCAAAGATAAAAAGACTCACCTCTTGGTGGCAGTTGATAAGTTCACAAAGTGGGTTGAGGCAGAGCCGGTCAGTAAGTGTGATGCAGCCACGGCGGTTCAATTCATGAAGAAGATGATATTTCGCTTTGGCTTTCCACACAACATTATAACTGGCAATGGCACTAATCTGTCTAAAGGCGCCATGGAGGAATTCTGTCAACGTGTGCACACCTGGCTTGATGTTTCATCAGTATCTCACCCTCAGTCTAATGGTCAAGCCGAGAGAGCCAATTAGGAGATCCTGAAAGGCATTAGGCCCCGGCTTTTGGCCCCCCTGCAACGGACGTCGGGTTGTTGGGTTGAGGAGTTACCCTCTGTGTTATGGAGCATCAACACTACTCCCAACAGATCTACGGGTTATACGCCTTTCTTCATGGTCTACGGAGTTGAGGCGGTTCTCCCTAGTGACATCCGTCATGATTCAACTAGTGTGGCGGCTTATATCGAGGCAGACAATGAACAGGCGCGCCAGGATGCTCTTGATATGTTAGATGAACATCGGGACTTGGCAGCAGCTCGTTCGGCGATTTACCAACAGGACTTGTGTCGTTATCACAGCCGTCGAGTTAAATTCAGATCCTTTCAGGAAGGTGATTTAGTGCTCCGGCTCATCCAGGATCAAACTGATGCTCACAAGTTATCCCCACCTTGGGAAGGGCCATTTGTGGTCAGCAAGAACTTGAACAACGGGTCATATTACCTTATTGACGTTCAAGAGCACAAAGACTCACGTAAGTCGGAGGAAGAGACCCGGAGGCCGTGGAATATTGCTCATCTCCGGCCCTACTACACTTGAGCCATAGGCTCCACTAATGTATATATTTTGCCAATGTATATATTATGAAAAATAATAAAACAGGACCTTTGTCCTTTTTTCCTCTTCACAAGGTAAATTTGTCATTATCATTGTCATCATTTTCTCACATGATCACTCGGGGGCTGATCATATTTGATCCGGCTCAGCCCGTTCTGATCCAGCTTACGATCGTATTCGAATCTAGCTGTTAAAAATTATGATCACTAGGGGGCTTCCTGTTCAAACATAGGTCATATTCGAACCAAAGAGAACATAGCTGTCGATACCCTTTTGATTGGCACAATGCCGAGCTCACTTGGGGGCTTCTTGATCGTATTCGAATCATAGCTTAACCCCATTTGGGAACCGACTTTGATCACATTCGAATTAGAGTCATTAAAAGACTCTCAAGGTCATTAGTGGGCTTCCTATTCAAACATAGGTCGTATTCGAACCAAAGAGAACACAGCTGTCAGTACCCTCTTGATCGGCGCAATGCCAAAGCCATTGGGGGCTACATGATCGTATTTGAATCCTAGCTTAAACACCTCTGGAATGGTTCACTGATCGTATTTGAATCAGTAGCCTTGCCATTTTTACTTCTCTTTTTGGTTTAAGTTATCTTTGGAAGCCCCATTGTTTGACTTAAGATTTTTCCTGAGGCTTACAACTATAAGTATGATTGCTATAGCCCTGTTCAATATTGACTGATGAGTAGCCGATCCATAAGCATCATTGTACTTTTCGGGTATCCAAATACTGGGTCTTTACTCTTACTGACTGGGTCATATAACCTAGTGGTGCAAGTTGCCAAGTTTTAAGCATAAGATCATAGTTGTGTTTTTTGTAAACAAGCTGATTTATGATTGTTTTTACAACCTTTTGACCTACCTGGCAGTTTATTTGAAAGACAGTTTTTCACATCTGATCAAGTATATGGGCGGAAGATGACAAGAAACATGCACGAATACAGCAAGGCGGCTTAATGATGTTAAGCATCAAAACGTGCATGATGGCACGGCCACAACAAAGTTATCTCTATCCTATTACAGGACTCATTAAGTCCAAAAAGTTTGCATTGTTTTTTACACCAGGTAATGAGCCGCCATGATAGGTTCACCTTCAGGATTGGCCGGCAGCGTCCGGGTTAGCCCTCTCCGCGCTTGCGCTCTGCTCCTTTTCCTGGAAGGTCGGTGATGACCAGTCAATGTTGTTTAAGGCTTCAAATTCAGCTTCATCATCAACAAGACCGGCCAGGTCAACTTTGGGAGCAAAGGTATGCTTACGAATTGGGGGAATCAGACTGGTCACATCATATTGAGGTGTTGGAATTCTTCGGTTCTCTTCATCATAACCCGTCTGGTACTTGGTAAGGTCTACTTCAGTGGCTATCAGAGTCGCCATGGGGCGTATCTCTTTGACACAGGCAAGAAAATCCACGTCCTCAAACGGCGTGCCATCTTCCTTTAGACTTGGGTAACCAATGGCGATATCCTCCGGGTCTAGTTCAGGTAGCCAGGCCTTAGCCCGGCTTAGAGCATTTATTGCTCTGACTCTTGCAGCTGACCGTCTCAATTCATTGATCCGTTGCGGAAGGACTGAAAGCTTTCTCAAGACCTGTGTTAGGAGGGTTGGCATCTCATTGGATAAGGCCACCGAAGAAATTATTCGTTGTGACCCGGTGTACAATTGTTCCACCAAGGTATACACGACTTTCAGTTTCTTCAGCATGTTGTGGTTTAAATTTGAGCTTCTGGGGCCTGTACAAAGCATAATCAGAAGAGTTAATTTTTGGCGTATACTATATTGCACGGCTTAAGATATGTACACAATGGCAAGGCGACTTACCAAAGATGGCTGCGACCATTTGTGAAATATGGCGCTTTAACCCGGACAATTCTCCAGTGACTTCTTCCAGAGCCGTTTCTGCTTTTTCAGCTCAGCTTATCAATGCAGTCTTTTCATCCGCCCAGGCTTTCTTCTCAGTCTCAAGTTCTTTCTTCAGTTTCTTCTGTTCAGAAACATTGAATTCGAACTTAGTGTTGGCCTTCTCAAGTTCTGACTCTTGGATTTCAAGGTGGCTCTTCAGATTGGTCACCTCAGACTCGAGTTGACTCGTGGTAGCCTATGCAAGTGCAAAATTCAAATCAAGTAAGTTGTTTATGCACTCTTAAAGTCCCAAGCATTTTGCCAGCAATAACACTTGGCACTTGGGGGCTAATATCCTACATAGTTTTTCTTTTCTATGACAGTTCATTATATGGTGATTTATATGAGTAAGTCCCAAGCATTTTGCAAGCAATAAAACTTGGCACTTGGGGGCTAATGCGTACTACTGTTTAAAGACCCATAAGAATTTCTTTATAAAGAACCGGCTCAACCATATTGGTTAAGCCGCCCCTTGGGGACTACATGGTAAGCCAGAACTTTTTCCTTTCTTTATGTTGTTAAGTTTGTCTCTAATTCTACAACATAAGCATCATAAGTAGCAGACTTGGGGGCTAACATACTAAAGGATAATGAACAAGAGAAAACGGGTTTTACCTCGAATTTCTGGTGCATCTGCTTCACCATATCAATCTTGAGGTTCCGGCTGCTGTGCACTTGGCTAATATAGCCAGAGAAGACATCTCCAATGCTCATATGAGCATAATTAGTGACATCCATCTTGACTCGGCGCTGGTCCAGAAGTTCTTCCTTGGCGGGGCATTTGGCCAAGACAGTTGGTCTCCCCGGCTCAACATAGCCGGTTCTGGTAATTTCGACATCAGTATTGGAAGGATCATTTGTCCGAGTTGGGCTTGGAGGCTTGGGATTTTCTGAGTTGGTAGCACCTTGGTCAGTGGGCAGGTCGGTAGGTGACACATCTTGCGCTGGTGCAGGTGGCGGTTCATGAGTGCTTAACTCTGGCACGGGTGTTTCAAGAGCCGGCTCAGTTGCGACTCTCTCTTCCGTTGGTTTATTCTTCCTAACCGTCCTGCTGGGTTTAGCTTGACCGCTGCATTCAAATAAAAAGATTAATACAGAAGCAAGAAGATTACAATAACTACAAACTGAGCGGCTTATCGTACCCTGGTGTAGTCTTAAAAGTTGGCAGATTGGACTGCAATGACTCGCCGGAGGAAGGGGAAGTATCCTGATAATCCGAGTCGGAGGGATTGAGTGGTTGACAAAAGAGACCCACCAAGGGGTAAAACTTAGTTAAAATAGAGGTAACCTCATTTCGGTGTTTCCTTGGAGTATTTGGTAAGCCGAAGGAGAGCTCCGCGTCCTTACTGGTCCGGGTCTGCCTCCGGCTCTCATGAATTTGCCGCTTCAAAAGAAAATGAGGATTGTGATGAGCTAGAGGATGAGAAAATCTTACTTTCCGGGTCACTCTGTGGATTTTCTGTCTTGGCAATGGCTCGGAGTCGGAGGAAAGGATAGTTACCTCGTTAGCCTTGCTACGGCTTGTCCCAATGTCCTCCTGCTGATGATCGGTGTTAATAAGATGATTAAAAAATAAGCCAAGGTAGTCAAGGTCTACCTCTGACTCAGAAGAGCCCGCCAGACGAAGCAAGTCAGAAGTAGTAGCTTTCTTGCCCTTCCTTTTGACAGCTTCTTTCCTGGCGGCTTTCTTTTCTTTCCTCGCTCTCTTGGCCACTTCGTGATCATATTTAACTTCCCAAAATTTATCACCCGCCTGCAAGTTTAAGCATGTTATGAGTATGGGTGAAGCATTAAGAGAATAATATAAGCATTTTATATGGGCATTTTACCTTTGGAGCCGGGTTATCTTTGCAGAACGGGGCTAGACCCACTCTGCCGCAATCCGCCAGACTCTCGTTGCAAAGAGATTTGGTCATGTCATCAACAACATGGAGCAGGTAAGTCATCAGGGCTATAGCGCAGGGGGTCTTTCTTGGCGCCAGTATATTCGCACATTAAGACGGCACAGTGGCTCAATGGGATAACTCGCCAGGCAAACCACACCCGAAGCAGGTTAGTGCCCGTCAACCCGTTCCCCAACAGAGCCTTGATCTTGGCCAGGGTAGGAGCGAGGGATCTGTGTTCTGCGGCAGTAATCTTGTCGGGCAAAGGATGATTGGTGTCAAGATGAAGTGCACAAAAGCCGGGCAGAGGATTTTCGTCAGCCAGGGAGGTATCCTTGCAGTAGAACCACGTCATGTTCCAATCTTTTGGATGGCTTAGCGGGTTAGCATAGGGGAAAATCGCATCCTTGCGGCGCTGAATTGAAACTCCGCCAAGTTCCAAGCTCTGACCACTGGCACACTCTGTTTGGCGGTTCAAGTAGAATAGCTCTCTGAAAAGCAGTAAATTGGGTTCTTCACCAAGATAAACTTCGTTGAACACTTGGAAATTGCAGATGTTAGACACGGAATTGGGTCCAATGTCTTGTGGGCGAAGGTCAAAAAACTTCAGCACATCTCTGAAAAATTTCAAACCAGGAGGAGTAAAACCCTGGTTCATATGATCTGTAAAGACAACAACCTATCCGTCTTTGTGTTGAGGGATTTCTTCATCCGGGTTAGGAGCACGATAAGGCATGACTTCTTTCTTTCGTAGATAGCCGGTTTTCACAAAGTCATTTAATGTGCTATCAGTGACAATAGATTTTACCGAGTTGCAAGAGGTAGGTGCCTTGGGTGCCATTATGTTTGAAAGCCTAAAGACAAAGTAAACAGGGCCGGTTAAAATTTAAGCCGGACAGGATAAAAATATTACAATGGAATGCAATATGGCGACTTATGAAGGGGCCTAATGGTATAAGGATAGTTACATCAGGGTTACTCAAGCCGCCATAGGTTTTTTAAAGCCGCCAGTACTATTTAAACCGGCAGGGGAAGTTCAGACTATTAATTGAGCACTACTTCTTTAAGCCGTCAATCAGAGCCGTCATGACTGGCAAGTCTAACAAGTTATGGGTTTTTCCAAAGTGTAGGACAAAGAAGTTTCACATTTTGCAGTAATTATTTTGGATCAAACAAAGGTTCAGAAAAGAAAAATTACTAGACCAGAAAACAGGGCGCAGAGAAGTTCATATGCTACGGTGAGGTTTTCTTACAAGGAAAGGAGGTCCATTGCTAATCAAAATGAATGAGGAGCATGAACCACATCAGATTCATGGGGTTCTTTGGATCAGGCGACGCCGTGGCAAGGAAAAAGTGCAAGAGCTCGGATGAACTATCTCTGTGCAGAAGAACATGATAACCCTAATGCAGATCTATGGCTCGGAAAGGGAAACACTTACTGCGGAGGATCTGCGGAGGAGGAGCGCCACCGTTCTCTGGTCAAGGTCAGGGTGATGCAGCGGCCAAGCTCGACGAGGACGAAGGGCGCAGTGGCGACGGCGGCGGAGCTCCAGTGGCAGATGAGGGCGAGAGGAAGAAGATGCGAACGGAGAATGGAAAAAAGACCTAGTCGGGTCTATTTATAAGGAAAACCTGTTAAGTGGGCGCGAAAAGCGAGGAGGCTGAAAAATAAATTTATCCAGCTACAAGGGCGCCTCGATTTTTGGATGGTTATTAAGACAGATATCCGTTGGGATATGTTGAACAAAGCATGCATTTATGACAGGTGACATCATGGCGGGTTACCATTAATTTGATGGATGACGTCATGACGGGTTACAATTTTTTTTTCTTAAAGCAAGGAGCAGAAGACTTTCCTTAAAGTGTCAAAGATTGACAGGAACCAGTTCAAATCAATATGTGGCCTAATGTTGGGGATATAATTATTAGGTATGACCCGCCAGGAGGGGCTGGGTTATACCTATGAGCATTCTTGAAGCCCAAAGCTCAAGGTTGAAGACGACAGTTTAGTAAGGGCCCTAGGCCCAGAGGCGACTTAAGGCCCGTAGTGATAAACCGCCTTATTCATGTGATTTGTATTGTAAGGCAGGAAATATTAAGAGACCGAGCTGGATACTGTCTATAAGCCGGCCGGGACCCTGTAGAGCCGCTGGGCGTCGGCCTCAGTATATAAAGGGACGACCTGGCGGCGGTTCAGGATACGAAACAACAACTCGGGAACTAGGTCAAGCGATTTGCTCCCTGGTTATCGAGACATAAGTAATCCCAATCACAACTAGACGTAGGCTTTACCTTCATCGTAAGGGGCTGAACTAGTATAAAACTCTCGTGTCTCTTGTCCTGATTAACCCTTTCAAGCTTCCTAGTTGCGATGGCTCCAAGACTAAGTCCTTTCACTAGGACATCTGACATGACAATTCCACGACAGGTAGTCCCTGTGATCGAAAGTGATCGGGTAAGCCGAACAGTGGTTAAGTTTGGGTGTGATGGGCTCTATAGCGCATGTGCCTCTGAGCGCGCATTCGTGCCTTCTCGTGGATATGTGAGTCGCATGGATCATGTTTACTGTTTTTACCTCTGGTGTGAATTTTTTCTGCCCCCCAGTGTTCGGCTGGCGAGGCTCATCCTTGTCTTCACTTGGTGTTTCTCTTCCCTTGTGTTCGGCATTTAATTTGCCGGCCTTCTTGAAGACCCAACATTCTCTGTGAGTGTGGTTCGCAGGTTTTTCGGTGGTGCCATGAATTTGGTACAGTCTGTCCAGGACTTTGTTCAGGCCGGACGGTCCCTCTTTGCTGCCTTTAAGTGCCTTATTTTGTTGACCGGGTCGAGAGCCCCTGAATCCGGCGTTGACCATTGTGTTATCCGGACTTTCTTCCTTGTTTTGTCGTTTGTTTTTATTGCGCCATGGCTTCCCGTTGCCATCCCTGATTTTGGATGTACTTGGGTCGCTGGTGCCTCTACGGGCCAACCAGCTGTCTTCACCCACGCAAAAGCGGGTCATAAGGTTTGTTAGGGATGCCATTGTCCTCGGTTTTTCTTGGCCGAGGTGTCTGGCGAGCCACTCGTGCCGGATACTGTGCTTGAAGGCTGGTATGGCTTCAGCATCCGGACAATCGACAATTTGATTCTTCTTAGTGAGGAATCTGTTCCAAAGCTTGCGGGCGGACTCTCCAGGCAGTTGAATTATGTGACTTAAATCATCCGCGTCCGGAGGTCGGACATAGGTCCCTGGAAAATTGGCTTTGAAGGCATCCTCGAGTTCCTCCCAACTTCCAATAGAATTTTCGGGGAGGCTTTTCAACTAGTGCCGAGCTGGTCCCTTCAACTTGAGAGGAAGGTATTTGATGGCGTGGAGGTCGTCCCCACAAGCCATGTGGATATGAAGGATAAAATCCTCAATCCAGACCACGGGGTCTGTCGTTCCGTCGTATGCCTCTATGTTCACAGGTTTATACCTTGTGGAAATTCATGGTCCGATACCTCTTCGGTGAAGCACAGAGGGTGAGCAGCCCCTCTGTTTCTGGACGTGTTATGGCATGCCATCGGCTGTTGATGTGTCCGGTACTGATTCCAAACTGGTATCCGATCAGTCTGATCGTTTTGGTGACCATCGTCCTGTGCCGGGGTGTGTCCTCTAGATCCATAGATGGACCTGGTCGCGCCAGCCTTTTTATCCAGGAGCTCACGTAAATCGTGTGCGTCGTCGATAGCTGCTCCATTGCGTTTTCGAAGTGGTTTGTTCGGCCTATTGGCCGTATTGTTCTTCGGTGGAACGGCCTCGCCGTCGAATTCTGGTAGCAGCTTGCACTTTGGATAGCTCTTTGTTTGGCGATCGTTGCCGTACTTTTCTTTAGTGTATAGTACTTTATTCCATCTGCGATTGAGAGTTTCCTGTGCGGCTTTAATCTTTTGCTTCTGCTTCTTTAGACTTCTCGCAGTGGCCATAAGCCTTCTGTGGAGGTTATCTCGTTCCAAGCGTGTTTATGGGATGATGAATGCATCGTCGTCCGGGCTGTGCTCCTGTCCCAGGGTAGTTTGATGAGTTCGTCCCTCGGGGTCATTGTGATCGGGCGTCTGCTCCGGGCTATGTTCGGCGTGACCTGGCTCATCCTGCTCCATCGCTGGGTCCATATGGTCGTTGTTGCCTTCGGAGTTGATTGGGGTGTCTATCTTTCTAGCACTGTTATCACTATTTTTACTGTGACTGGATTTAGATCAGCATCTGCGCTGTCGTTTTGGCTTTTGTCCGGGGGGTTTTATCCTCCGTTTTGTCGCCATCGTCCTCCTTAGGCGTATCCACCATGTATATATCGTATGATGAGGTGGCATTCCAGCGCCCCGTGAGTGGTGGTTCTGAATCGTCTCCTGCACCGACGTCCATACGTCGGTGTCATCAGATTCGAAGTCAAGCATGTCTGTTACGTCGTCTACAGTGGCTATGAAGTGGGTGGTGGGTGGGCAACGGACTTCTTCGTCACCTTCTTCCCCCTTGAGCCGGGCATAGTTCGGCCAAGAGTCTCCCGACAAAGAGTGAGACTTTAATGAGTTCAGCATATGGCCAAAGGGCGAGTACTGGAAGATATCCATAGTGGTAAACTCCATTAACGGAGGCCAACCAAGTTCAGTGGGCTCGGGAGTGCATGGACTAGGACCTACAGCCGGATACGAGTCCGGGGGTCCGGTGTCACAGGCTTCCTTGGGGTTGAAGTCTGTGTTCGGCTCTATCGCCGATGGTTGTGCGGCTTTCGAGGCGGGGTCCATCCACCCGTCCTCGGGCGACGCAATCTGTTGGGTAACGTAGTAATTTCAAAAAAATTCCTACGCACATGCAAGATCATGGTGATGGCATAGCAACGAGAGAGGAGAGTATTGTCCATGTACCCTCGTAGACGGTAAGCGGAAGCGTTATCACAACGCGGTTGATGTAGTCGTACGTCTTCACGACTCGACCGATCCAAGCACCGAACGTACGGCACCTCCGTGTTCAGCACACGTTCAGCTCGATGACATTCCCCGGGCTCCAATCCAGCAAAGCGTTGGGGATGAGTTCCGTCAGCATGACGGCGTGGTGACGATGATGATGTTCTGCCGGCGCAGGGCTTCGCCTAAACTCCGCGACGATATGACCGAGGTGGAATATTGTGGAGGGGGGCACCGCACACGGCTAAGGAACGATCCGTAGATCAACTTGTGTGTCCTAGGGTGCCCCCCTGCCCCCGTATATAAAGGAGCAAGTAGGACTCCCCCTTTCCTACTCCTACTAGGAGGGGGAAGGAAGGGAGAGAGGGGGGAAGGAAAGAGGGGGGGCGCCGCCCCCCCCCTCCTAGTCCAATTCAGACCAGAGGGAGAGGGGGCGCGCGGCCCATCCTAGCCACCCCTCTCTCTTCCTACTAAGGCCCATGTGGCCCATTAACCCTCCTGGGGGGTTCCGGTAACCCTCCGGCACTCCGGTTTTCTCCGAAATCACCCGGAACACTTATAGTCATCCAATATATCAATCTTTATGTCTCGACCATTTCGAGACTCCTCGTCATGTCCGCAATCACATCCGGGATTCCGAACAAACTTCGGTACATCAAAACTTATAAACTCATAATAAAACTGTCATCGTAACGTTAAGCGTGCGGACCCTACGGGTTCGAGAACTATGTAGACATGACCTAGAACTATTCTCGGTCAATAATCAATAGTGGAACCTGGATGTTCATATTGGTTCCTACATATTGTACGAATATCTTTATCGGTCAAACCGCATAACAACATACGTTGTTCCCTTTGTCATCGGTATGTTACTTGCCTGAGATTCGATCGTCGGTATCCAATACCTAGTTCAATCTCGTTACTGGCAAGTCTCTTTACTCGTTCCGTAATACATCATTTCATAACTAACTCATTAGTTACAATGCTTGCAAGGCTTAAGTGATGAGTATTACCGAGATGGCCCAGAGATACCTCTCCGACAATCGGAGTGACAAAACCTAATCTCGAATTATGCCAACTCAACATGTACCTTTGGAGACACCTGTAGAGCACCTTTATAATCACCCAATTGCGTTGTGACGTTTGGTAGCACACAAAGTGTTCCTCCGGTAAACGGGAGTTGCACAATCTCATAGTTGTAGGAACTTTGTATAAGTCATGAAGAAAGCAATAGCAACATACTAAACGATCAAGTGCTAAGCTAACGGAACGGGTCAAGTCAATCACAACATTCTCCTAATGATGTGATCTCATTAATCAAATGACAACACATGTCTATGATTAGGAAACATAACAATCTTTGATTAATGAGCTAGTCAAGTAGAGGCATACTAGTGACACTATGTTTGTCTATGTATTCACACATGTATTATGTTTCCGGTTAATACAATTCTAGCATGAATAATAAAAATATATCATGATATAAGGAAATAAATAATAACTTTATTATTGCCTCTAGGGCATATTTCCTTCACAATCTGCCCCAGATTTAGGTCTGGGGCTCCTGCAGGGGTGATATCTCGAGCATTGTCCGACAACAGGTCTAAGCCGTGCTCATCGTGACTGTCCAGCGCTCCTGGCGTAGGCCCGAATTCGTTGAAGAGCAAGTCTCCACGGATATCGGCCATGTAGTTTAGGTTTCCGAACCTGACCTGATGCCAGGGGCGTAGCTGTCGATATGCTCCAGATGGCCAAGCGAATTCTCCCGTAGTGCGAAGCCACTGAACACGAAGATCTATCTCGGGAGAAAAGTCTCACCCTGGACCATGTTGTTGTTGACGGTTGAAAGAGCCATCAAGCCTTGCAGCGACGACATAGAGGAACTCTGAATGAAAGCACCAATGTCGGTGTCAAAACCGGCGGATCTCGGGTAGGGGTTCCCGATCTGTGCGTCTAAGGCCAATGGTAACAGGAGGCAAGGTTCATGATGTTTTACCCAGGTTCGGGCCCTCTCGATGGAGCTACAACCCTACTTCCTGCTTGACTGATATTGATGATATGAGTGTTACAAGATTTGATCTACCATGAGATCGTAGAGGCTAAACCCTAGAAGCTAGCCTATGATGATTATGATTCTGTCCCTAAGGACTAAACCCTACGATTTATATAGATACCGGAGGGGGCTAGGGTTTACATGGAGTCGGTTACAAAGAAGGAACTATAATATCCGGATCACCAAGCTTGTCTTCCACTCAAAGGAGAGTCCCATCCAGACACAGGATGAAGTCTTGAGTCTTGCATCTCCACGGTCCAACAGTCCGGCCAAAGTATATAGTCCGGCTGTTCGGATACCCCCTAATCCAGGACTCCCTCAGTAGCCCCTGAACCAGGCTTCAATGACGATGAGTCCGGAGCGCAGTTTTGTCTTCGGCATTGCAAGGCGAGTTCCATCTCCGAATACTCCAAAGTAGATCGATGATTGTGTCTGGCTTTGCGAGATAATTTCCGCACACCTCTGTAGAGAGCATAACACTTCATAAATCTGATCTGCTGGCAATTTTTGTATAAGGGTAGAAGATAAAAGTAAAAGATAGGCCCTTCATAGAGGGAAGCAAAGGTTGTCATGCGCTTTTATGGTTGGATGCACAAAATCTTGATGCAAAAGAACGTCACTTTATATTGCCGCTTGTGATAAAGACCTTTATTATGCAGTACGTCGCTTTTATTTCTTCCATATCACAAGTTCGTATAAAGCTTATTTTCTTCACACTAATATATCATACATATTTAGAGAGCAATTTTTATTGCTTGCACCGATGACAACTTACTTGAAGGATCTTAGTCAATCCGAAGGTAGGTATGGTGGACTCTGATGACAAAACTAGTTTAAGGGATGTTTGGAAGCACCAATAGTATTTCTACTTGGTGCAAAGAATTTGGCTAGCATGAGAGGGAAAGGCAAGCAAAACATGTTGGATGACCCAAGACAATATAACTTCTACTCGGATATAAGAAAACATAACCCATTAAGTTTTCTTCCTTGTCCAACATCAACTTTTTAGCATGTCATAATTTAATGAGTGCTCACAATTACAAAAGATCTCCAAGATGGTATATTTATATGTGAAATCTCTCTTCCTTCAATGTTCTTTCATGAATTCTTCAACTGACCAATACTGCGTTTGCTAACTTCCAATAAATTTACCACCTATACTTATTATGTGTGAATTCATTACTCCCCATGGTATAAGCATATGAAACATATATAAATTCAGATTTATGATATTAAATTCATTCAACCATTTACTCATAGGATATACGTGAAGCACATGAGTAAATGACAAACTACTCCAAAAAGATATAAGTGAAGAACACTGAGTAGTCAAATAATTAACTAGCCATGGGAGGATTCTCTTTCATTCAAGATTTCAGATCCAATTATTTTATTCAAACAGAAAGTAAAATTGAAAATATGCTCCAAGCAAAACACACATCATGTGACGAATAAAAATATAGCACTGAGTAAGGTATACCATTGGTTTCGAAGACGAAAGAGGGGATACCTTCCGGGGCATCCCCAAGCTTAGGCTCTTGAGTCTTCCTTGGATATTACCTTGGTGTGCCTTGGGCATCTCCAATCTTAGGGTCTTTCCACTCCTTATTCTCCTCATATCAATATCTCACCCAAAACTTGAAAACTTCAATCACACAAAACTTAAGGGAACATCATGAGATGGGTTAGTATGATAAAGAGTGAATCATTCACTTTGGTACTGTCAAAGACAAGATTCATAATTGTTCTCACATAATGCCTACTATACCGTATCATTTCTACAATTTATATTGAGCAATATAAGCCATAGAAACTAGAAAACAAGCAAACTATGCATTGAAAACGGAATCTGCGAGAAACAGAACAGTTTGTAATAATCTGAATAGCAACCATACTTCTCTTACTCCAAAAATCCTGAGAAATTAGGAAGTCCTAAGCAATTTGTTTATTAATCTTTTGCAAAAATATTCAATAAAAGCATGCTTCTGTGAATTATTAAAACTGTTTTCCTAAGCGCAAAAGTTTCCGTTTTTCAGCAAGATCAAATCAACTATCACCGTAAGCCATCCCAAAGGTCTTACTTGGCACTCTATTGAAAAAAAGCTATAAAACATGATTACTACAGTAGCATAATCATGTGAACACACAAAAACAGTAAAGAGAAATATTGGGTTGTCTCCCAACAAGCGATTTTCTTTAATGCCTTTTAGCTAGGCATGATGATTTCAATGATGCTCATATGAAAGACAAGAATGAAACCATAACGAGAGCATCATGAAGCATATGACTAGTACATTCAAGTCTAACCCACTTCCTATTCCTAGGGATTTTGTGAGCAAACAACTTATGGGAACAAGAATCAACTAGCATAGGAAGGCAAAACAAGTATAACTTCAAAACTTTAAGCACACAGAGAGGAAACTTGATATTATTGCAACTCCTACAATCATATATTCCTCCCTCATAATAATTTTCAGTAGCATCATGAATTAATTCAACAATATAACCATCACATAAAGCATTCTTTTCATGATCTACAAGCATAGAAATCTAACTACTCTCCACATAAGCAAAATTCTTCTCATTCGGAATAGTGGGAGCAAACTCAACAAAATAACTGTCATGTGAGGCATAATCCAATTGAAAATTAAAATCATGATGAAAAGTTTCATGGTTAACATATTTTTTGTAGCATACATGTCATCACAATAATCGTCACAGATAGCAACTTTGTTCTCATAATCAATTGGAACCTCTTCCGAAATAGTGGAATCATTACTAAATAAAGTCAAGACCTCTCCAAATCCACTTTCATAAATATCATACTAAGAATCAACACCCTCCAAAATAGTGGGATCATTCCTTCCTAAAGTTGACACTCATCCAAACCCACTTTTGATGATAGTCTTATTCATACTCCAAAAGATATAAGTGAGGTTCATGGAGCATTGGACAATAAATATACAATATCCAAGATCAAAATATATAAGTGAAGCACAAAGAGCATTATATAAATCAATGAAGGGCTATCTCATACTAGCATGTTTCATAAAGAAATAGAATAACAAAAAGGACACAAATCATGTGAATAAAACAAAAACTGAGGTATAGCGATAATTGTTGAAGAAGAAAGATGGGATGCCTACCGGGGCATCCCCAAGCATAGATGCTTGAGTATCCTTGAAATATTTACTTGGGGTGCCTTGGGCATCCACAAGCTAGCACTCTTGCCTCTATTTATTCTTCTCACATCGACAACTCCTCGTTCTTCAAACACTTCATTCACACAAAACTTAACAAAAACATTGTGAGATCCGTTAGTATAATAAAGCAAATCACTACCTTTAGGTACTATAGTAAACTCATTCCAATTTCATATTAGCATTATATCTACTGTATTCCAACTTCACCATGGTTCATACCCCCCCAATACTACCCATAGATTCATCAAAATAAGTGAACAACACATAGAAAACAGAATCTGTCAAAAACAGGACAGCCTGTAGTAATCTGGAAACTTCGTATACTTCTGTAACTCCAAAAATTCTAAAACAAATAGGAAAAGGTAAAACAATTGTATAGAAGTACTGTACAAAAAGTTTCAGACCCATTTGACTTTCCAGTAAAAAATATAAATTCACGCGCTATAGCCAAAGTTTCTGTTTTTGCACTTCACATAGTAAACAAGAACTCTAATCATCCTACAACCAAAGCTTCACACATTATTTATATAATACAATGGATATATAAAAGGGGATAATTATTTATGAGAAACTTCCATGAAAAATTCTACATTGTTTCCATGAGCATGAACACAAGTGTTCAAGGTCGACCCTCACTTTTCCAATGCATAACTTTCCAATCACTTCTCTTTTTGAAAAACTTTTTAGGTATATGAGGCAAGTGAATGTTTTTGTATTTTCATTATTTCAAATTTTTTTTGTATATTTAACCACAACTAAACAAAAACAAAAGGTAAAGAAAATCTACTTAGTGAAGAAATCAAACAAGCATACCCAGAAATATCACGCTATTGCTCCCCGGCAACGGCGGCAGAAAAGAGCTTGATAATCCCCAAGTGCAGGGAATCATCGTAGCAATTTCCAAAGGTGCAAGTGATAAGCATGGAGTGTTGAACCCACAAGTAGCTAAAGGTAAATCAATATTCTCTCAAGTCCTATCTTCCACTGATACAACTCTACGTACACCGAACGTTTGCTTCCAACTAGAAACGAGAAATAAAACTATGTTGTGGGTATGAAGAGGATAACTTTGCATGATATCGGAGAGCTAAAATATAAAAGTAGGTGCTGTTATCATAAAGTTAGAATATATTACTTAAGTATTATAAATAGAGAGTGTGGAATAATGATGGGTCAGTGTGCGAAATTGTCCTAAGCAATTGTTAACAAGATCTGTAGTCATCATTGCAATTTCGTATGAGGGAGAGGCATAAGATAACATAATTTCTCTACTTGGATCATATGCACTTCTGATTGGAACTCTAGCAAGTATCCGCAACTATTAAAGATTATTAAGGTAAAACCCAACCATAGCATTAAAGCATCAGGTCCCCTTTATCCCGTACGCAACAACCCCCTTTTATGCTTCTGTCACTCAAGCAACCCACTATAAGTGAATCATGAATGTATTGCAACACCCTATAGAGGGAATCCCTCAGGCTTGCGCGACACGGAGGGAACCATATGACAACACCAATAATAAAACATGCAACTCAAACCAATCTAGATCATCAATCAACCCAAAGACACAGGAAATCTACTCAAAACATCATAGGATGGCAACACATCGTTGGATCATAATATGTGGCATAAAGCACCATGTTCAAGTAGGTGATTACAGCGGTGTGCGGGAGAGTGGACCGCTAGAAAGAGATGATGATGATGATGATGATGGTGATGTTGATTAAGACGATCACCGTGGTGATGATTCCCCTCCCGATGGCACTCCGACGCCATCGAGAGAGAGGAGGAGAGGTTCTCCCCCTTGTGCTTCTTCCTCCATGGCCTCCCCTAGTTGGGGAGTGTCGGTGGAAAACGACACCTATGGGATCACAAGAATCCCTTCTACGGTTGCGGGGTGCTGGGTCGTGAGGAGAGCGGGATCAGCAATCAGTACGAGCACGCAGGTCATTTACCCAGGTTCGGGCCGCGGGGATGCGTAATACCCTAGTCCTACCTTGATGTGTATATTTGTGTTCTTGAGGTTCTTGAACTAGCTACAATGAGAGTAACTTGTCCAAAAGTCTGAATCCTACTCCTGGATGCCTTGGGCCTCCTTTCATAGGCAAGGGGATCGCCACACTGGCATACAGGAGGTGGCATCGGGGTACTGTGGCTAAGCCTATCGCTTGCCATTACGGGACAAGACGCATTTAATGCGCCTCTGACGTGTCCCCTCCACTTTACGCCGCCTCTCCCTGCCTTGACACGCGCCTGGGCCAGCGAGGTGGTCAACGCCATGTAGGCTGGCTGGCTGCTGAGGTGGTGTGGTGGTAGGGTCTTCACGAAGATTTGAATGCCACCATGTAGGCATGCGCTGAGTTGGCGAGAAGCCTCATGCCGACACCTAGGCGCCTGGCCAGCTGGTGGGCTGGCAGCTGCATGGGAGCGGTGGTAGAATCTTGGCGGGTGCGGGCCTGGCTATGGCCTCACGGACGTCCTCAATAAGGGTCTTGCCGGAGGTCTTGTGGGTTTCCTCGGCAAGGATCTCGCCGAGGTTCTTCGTCTTCTATTCTTGTTCAGATTTGGAGTGTTTCTTGTCTTCACAAAGATCTGCATGCCATCACAGAGGCGCCTCCCGGGCCCAGGTCCCCACGTTGTTGGTGGTGTTTGGAAATCTGGGGCTCAAGGGTGGCGCACTATGCTGGCGTCGGGTAAGCTGCCCCGACAAGGTCCTTGTCGGGGCCGGGGAAGCCGCCCCGGCAAGGGTCTTTCCGGGGGAGTCCACCTTGCCCTCTTGCTCTTTGCGTCTCTGTCTTTGCAATGGCGTTGCGGTTATCCACGGCAAGGATCTTGCCGGGGGTCTTGTGGGTTTCCTCGGCAAGGATCTCGTCGAGGTTCTTCGTCTTCTATTCCTCTTTAGATTTGGAGTGTTTCTTGTCTTCACATAGATCTGCATGCCATCACGGAGGCGCCTCCCAGGCCCAGGTCCCGACATGGTTGGTGGTCTTTGAAAAAACTGGGGCTCAAGGGTGGCGCGCTACGCTGGCGTCGGGTAAGCTGCCCCGGCAAGGTCCTTGCTGGGGCCGTGGAAGCCGCCCCGGCAAGGGTCTTGCCGGGGGAGTCCACCTCGCCCTCTTGCTCTTTGCGTCTCTGTCTTGGCGTTGATTTGGCCATCTTGTGGCCTTGATTCCCTGTCTCTGCCCTCCTTATGTGTGGCCATGGGCGCGGCTCTGACTGCCCGTGCACAAATAAGGGGAACAAAAAAGCGCCCCTATTTTGGTACACCAACAGGGAGATGTTCTCCCTCTGGTCCTTGGTCTTCATGGCGATGATGGCCCCTCCGAGATCCTCCTCCATGGCCTCCGGTTATGATGGCCCCCTCCGGCAGGGTGCCAGAGAGGGCCTAGATGGATTTCTCATGGTTCTGGAGGCTTGCAGCGGCGGAACTTCCGATCTCTCTTTTGTTTTGGGGTTTTTAGGATTTATAGGAAGCGTTGGCGTCGGTTTCACGTCAAGGGGGCCCACGGGGAGTCCACGAAATAGGGGCGTGCCGTAGGAGGGCCCGCGCCCTCCACCCTCATGGTGGCCTCGTGACTCCTCTCCGGTAGCTTTTTGTTCTAGTATTTTTTTATATTTTCCAAAATTATTCTCCGTTGACTTTCAGCACATTCCGAGAACTTTTATTTCTGCACAGAAACAACACCACGGTAGTTCTGCTGAAAACATCGTCAGTATCGGTTAGTTCTAATCAAATCATACCAAAATCATGTAAAAATATTATAAACATGGCATGAATACTTCATAAATTATAGATACGTTGGAGACGTATCACTTCACCACCACCGTCACCACGCCATTGTGCTGCCGAAACTCATCACCACCTCGCTACACTTGCTGGATCAAGACGGCGAGGACGTCATCGAGCTCAACGTGTGCAGAACTCGGAGGTTCCGTACGTTCGGTACTTGATCGCTCGGAGCTAGAGGAAGCTCGAATACATCAACCACATTGTCAAACGCTTCCGCTTACGGTCTATGAGGGTACATAGATACACTCTCCCCCTCTCATTGCTATGTATCTCTTAGATAGATCTTACGTGAGCGTAAGATTTTTTTTTGAAATTGCATGCTACATTCCCCAACAGTGGTGTCCGAGCCAGGTCTATGCGTAGATGATATGCATGAGTAGAACACAAAGAGTTATGGGCGGTGATTGTCATACTGCTTACCAGCAATTTCTTATTTTGATTCGACGGTATTGTTGGATGAAGCGGCCCAGACCAACCTTACATGAACACATTCATGAGACCGGTTCCACTGACAAACATGCAACTAGTTTTGCTTAAAGGTGGCTGGCGGGTGTCTGTTTCTCCTACTTTAGTTGAATCGAATTTGACTGCGGCCGGTCCTTGTTGAAGGTTAAAACAACAAACTTGATAAATCACCATTGTCGTTTTTGTGCCGTAGGTAAGAACAGTTCTTGCTAGAAGCCCGTAGCAGCCACGTAAAACTTGGAACAACAAAGTAGAGGACGTCTAACTTGTTTTTGCAGGGCATGCTTGTGAAGTGATATGGTCAAGACATTATGTGTTTATTGTATGAGATGATCATGTTTTGTAAAAGTTATTGGCAACTGGCAGGAGCCTTATGGTTGTCTCTTTATTGTATGAAATGCAAACGCCATGTAATTGCTTTAATTTATCACTAAGGGTAGTGATAGTTGTAGAAGCAATAGTTGGTGAGAAGACCACGACGCAATGATGGAGATCAAGGTGTCGAGCCAGTAAAAATGGAGATCATGACGATGCTTTGGAGATGGAGATCAAAAGCACAAGATGATGATGGCCATATCATGTCACATATTTTGATTGCATGTGATGTTTATCTTTATGCATCTTATTTCTCTTAGTACGACGGTAGCATTATAAGATGATCCCTTAACTAAAATTTCAAGGTATAAGTGTTTTTGCTGAGTATGCACCGTTGCGACAGTTCTTCATGCTAAGACACCACATGATGATCGGGTGTGATAGGCTCTATGTTCACATACAATGGGTGCAAGATAGATTTGCACATGCAGAATACTCGGGTTAAACTTGACGAGCCTAGTTGATGTAGGGCGGATCCCTATGGTGCCGATATTTCACGTTTGGAATGTATGCTTCGTGATAGGCTCTAACACGAAGAATGCGCGGAAGAACACCAATGAAATCAAAGGGAGGAACGAGAGAAACACTCAACTGACAAGTAACTGATCACACAAGGGCTAGAAAAAGAGGGGCAGGGGCTCCAAAAACGTGATCAACGTGGAGATACCAAGATGATGTAGGGCGGGTCCCTATGGGGCCGATCTTTCACGTTTGGAATGGATCCTACGGAGAAACCCAAAGAATGCGCGGAAGAACACAAGTGAAATCACAGGGAGGAACAAGAGAAACACTCATCCGACAAGTAACTGATCACACAAGGGCTAGATCATCGAACACATAAGGTAGCACAAGATTCAAAATCAACAAAGGAAAGATACAAGAGTAACCGTTCTTCTCCGTGAGGAGGTCTTGATTGTCTTCTAGGGATGGAGGCCTTGAATCCAAATGGATCTTCTCCGAAGAGGCACGGTCCCTCACATGGAGTAGATCTAGTACGGATGAGCTATGCTCTATCTCAAGATGAGCTATCACAACACTGACCCTAACTAGGAGGTGGGAGAGACCTATTTATAGTCGTAGTGCAAATGGGAGTCAAAGTGAAGGGGTACAAGGGCATAAGCCCGTGGTTGGGCCACATAGGAGTCAGACGTTCGGAGCTTCAGGATGGTCCGGACATCTGAGATGTCAGACATCCGTAGTTTCGGCTCGGGTGCTGGTCGTCCGGTCGTCCAGTGGCGTCGGTCTTCCGTTAATTTCCACTCGGGTGCCCAGGTGCCGGACGTCTGGAGGGCGTCGGTCGTCTGTGGCCCTGGGAGTCATTGGACGTCCGGGCCGGGCCGGTCGTCCATGGCCTATAGCTCTGTCCTGCCTTCCTTCCCTCTTTGTTGCATCTCCCAGGGCTCGGACACCCGGGGCCGGCCGGTCGTCCAGTGCCTGTAGCTTCCCAAATGGCTCTTCTTCTTGATGTCCATGCTTAGTGTCCTTGCCACCTTGGCCATTGGGTGTAGCTGTCTCGTGGCTCTCCTCCAGGTACCTGATCACACATAGAGTGTCCATATGAGGTAGTAGCCAAGTCTCGTGAGTAGGGAGAGGGAGTTCGGAGAGGAGCGAGTTCACCTTATCTTCGATAGCCTTTGCTCTAGCTCTTGTCATGGGTCCAAGTGGTGTTGAGGGAGATGTAGGTACGTCCATTGGGATGAGAGAGGGATGCTCCTTATCACTAGCATTTACAGACATGGCCTCGGAACACTAGAGATCGAAAGGTCGAACGTGAATCATATAGTAGATATGATCAAAATAGAGATGTTCACCACTGATGACTACTCCATCTTATGTGATGATCGGACATGGATTAGTTTATTTGGATCACCTATCATTTAGATGAGTTGAGGGATGTCTATCTAAGTGGGAGTTCTTAAGTAATTTTATTAATTGAACTTAATTTATCATGAACTTAGTCCTGATAGTATTTGCAAATTATGTTGTAGATCAATAGCTAGCGTTGTAGCTCCCCTATGTTTTTTGACATGTTCCTAGAGAAAACTAAGTTGAAAGATGATAGTAGCAATGATGTGGACTGGGTCTGTGATCTGCGGGTTATCCTCATTGCTGCACAGAAGAATTATGTCCTTGATGCACCGCTAGGTGGCAGACCTATTGCAAGAGCAGATGCAAACATTATGAACATTTGACAAGCTCGGTATGATGACTACTTGATAGTTTAGCGTGCCATGCTTTAAGGCTTAGAATCGGGGCTTCAAAGACGTTTAGATACCATGAAACATATGAGATGTTCCAAGAGCTGAAATTGGTATTTCAGACTCATGCCCATGTCGAGAGGTATGAGACCTCTAACAAGTATTTTGCCTACAAGATGGAGGAGACACTACTAGGGAAAAGCCTATCAGTAGCGCTGGTTTTTGGCCTATCAGTAGTGCGGGAAAGCGCGCTACTGATAAGGCGCTACAGCTAAAGCTTAGCAGTAGCGCCTGCTGGCATGCGCTACTGCTATATCTACTTAGTAGTAGCGCTTTCCCAAACAAACGCTGCTGCTAATTACTAGTAGCACTTTTGAGAACAATCACTACTACTATTATTCCTAGTTCCATTTCTTTTTTATTTTAGGTCACATTCATACACTTGTATACAATTTTTCATACAGTAGCAATTTAGAGAGTGTTTTAACGTCATAATGAGTTATTAAATCAGTAGGTGAAAGAACTTTGTATTAGTTTCAAGTGCATGGCTCCAAAGTAACCAATGGTCACTTTGGATCCATCCATTTGAAACTAATCCGCGGTTCTTTCACCCAATGACATAATAACTTATCATCATCATCATAATATCATTAGCAACTTATCAACATAATATATCATTGTCATTGAGGGAGTCCTGGATTAGGGGGTGTCCGGATGGCCGGACTATGACCTTTGGCCGGACTCCCGGACTATGAAGATACAAGATTGAAGACTCCGTCCCGTGTCCGGATGGGACTTTCCTTGGCGTGGAAGGCAAGCTTGGCGATACGATATGAAGATCTCCTCCCATTGTAACCGACTCTGTGTAACCCTAGCCCTCTCCGGTGTCTATATAAACCGGAGAGTTTTAGTCCGTAGAAAAGACAACAATCATACCATAGGCTAGCTTCTAGGGTTTAGCCTCTCTGATCTCATGGTAGATCAACTCTTGTAATACCCACACCATCAATATTAATCAAGCAGGAGTAGGGTTTTACCTCCACCGAGAGGGCCCGAACCTGGGTAAAAACATCGTGTCCCTTGTCTCCTGTTACCATCCGCCTAGATGCACAGTTTGGGACCCCCTACCCGAGATCTGCCGATTTTGACACCGACATTGGTGCTTTCATTGAGAGTTCCTCTGTGTCGTCGCCTTTAGGCCCAATGGCTCCTTCAATCACCAACCACGACACGGTCCAGGGTGAGACTTTTCTCCCCGGACAGATCTTCGTATTCGGCGGCTTCGCACGGTGGGCCAACTCGCTTGGCCATCTGGAGCAGATCGGAAGCTACGCCCCTGGCCATCAGGTCAGGTTTGGAAGCTTAAACTACACGGCCGACATTCGCGGGGACTTGATCTTCGACGGATTCGAGCCACGGACGAGCGCATGATCTAGCTCTGCCGCCGGACAGCGCCCAGAGTGCCACTCGGGAGGCCGCTCCGACCATTAGCTCGGAGGCGACTGCGCCAACCAGGGACGGACGATTGGACGCCGCCCCAGGAGCCGCAATCTCTATAGCGATAGAGCCGAATACCAGCCTAGTCCTTTGCAAGTCCCGTGACTCCAAGGTGCCGGACTCCGTTCCGGACTCCGAATCTTCCGCACCCCTTCCGATCAAACTTGATTGGGCTCCGATCATGGAGTTCACCGCCGCGGACGTCTTTCAGCACTTGCCCTTTGGCGATATCCTGAATTCCCTAAAGTCTCTCTCTTTGTTAGGAGAGCCCTGGCCGGACTATGGTTAGCAGGGTTGGGATACGGACGACGAATAAATTCGAAACCCACCCACCACCCACTTAGTAGCCACTGTCGACGATTTAACCGACATGCTCGACTTTGACTCCGAAGACATCGACGGGATGGACGCCGATGAAGGAGACGACCAAGAACCAGCACCTATAGGGAACTGGAAAGCCACCTCGTCATATGACATATACATGGTGGACACCCCCAAAGCAGGGGATGGCGAGGAAAAAACGGAGGATGACCCCTCCAAGAAGCAACCCAAGCGCCAACGTCAGCGGCGCCGCTCTAAATCCCGCCAAAGCAAGAGCGGCAAATCCGGCACCGGAGATAACAACACGCCGGACAGTGCCGAAGATAACCCCCTCCAACAGGATTCAGTGCAGGAGGACGAGAGAGCCAACCCTCATAAGAGAGCGGCCGACAGAGAGGTTGAGGACGACAACTATATGCCTCCCTGCGAAGACGAGGCAAGCCTCGACGACAACGAATTCATCGTGCCAGAGGATCCCGTCGAACAAGAGCGCTTCAAAAGCAGGCTTACGGCCATGGCACGCAGCCTCAAGAAAAAATAGCAGCAGCTTAGAGCTGACCAAGACTTGCTAGCCGACAGATGGACCGAAGTCCTGGCGGCCGAAGAGTATAAACTCGAGTGCCCCTCCAAGAGCTACCCAAAGCACAGGACGCTACCCCAACTTGAGGAGAAAGCAACTAAACCTACATCACCAGCGTACGATGTGCCCGATCGGCCACCCCGTGGCCGCGACAGAGAGGCCTTCAGGCCCTCGACCCAAGCCGCACCCCGGCACCGCTCAAAACATGCCAGAGTACGGGGAGACGCAACAGACCTGCGAGACATATTGGAGAACAAGGCAAGGCAAGCAAGATCGATCTACGGATCGCATGGGCGCCCCGCTTCACGTGATGCCAGTCGTCACGCCTGATATGATAAGTACGGCCAGGCCGAATACAACAGACCAAGCTCATCCGAGCTGCATCGTAATATAGCCCAATATAGGGGCGCCGCACACCCACTATGCTTCACAGACGAAGTAATGGATCATCAAATCCCCGAGGGTTTTAAACCCGTGAACATCAAATCATACGACGGCACAACTGATCCCGCGGTATGGATCGAGGACTATCCGGACGCCGATGCCCTTGCAGCCTTCAGGCACAACATCCGAGACGAATGGTTTGCCCGGCACCTAGGACAGGAAAAGCCTAAATCTATGGCAGCCCTCACGACACTCATGACCCGCTTCTGCACGGGCGAAGACAGCTGGCTAGCTCGTAGCAATAACATAACCAAGAGCCCTGGTAATTCAGATACCAAGGACAACAATGGCAGGTCATCGCAACAAGCACAAGCGCCGCATTAACGGCGACAATACTGAGGATACGGCAGTCAACGCCGGATTCAGAGGCTCTAAACCCGGTCAGCGGAAGAAGCCATTGAAAAGAAACCCTCCGGGCCCATCCAACTTAGACCGGATACTCGACTGCTTGTGCCAGATACACGGCACACCCGAACAACCAACCAATCACACCAACAGGGATTGTTGGGTGTTCAAGCAGGCATGCAAGTTAAGTGCCGAAACCAGCGACAAGGGGTTGCGTAGCGATGATGAGGAGGATCCCCGGCCGCCGAACAACAGATTGTTGGGTGCTCAAGCAGGCATGCAAGTTAAGTGCCGAAACCAGCGACAAGGGGCTGCGTAGCGATGATGAGGAGGATCCCCGGCCGCCGAACAACAGAGGACAGAAGGGATTCCCCCCGCAAGTGCGGACGGTGAACATGATATACGCAACCCACATCCCCAAGAGGAGCGGAAGCGTGCTCTCAAGGACGTCTATGCGTTGGAGCCAGTCGCCCCAAAGTTCAACCCATGGTCCTCCTGCCCGATCACGTTTGATCGAAGGGACCACCCCACTAGCATCCGCCATGGCGGATTCGCCGCATTGGTCCTAGACCCAATCATTGACGGATTTCACCTCACCAGAGTCCTCATGGACGGCGGCAGCAGCCTAAACCTGCTTTATCAAGATACAGTGTGAAAAATGGGTATAGATCCTTCAAGGATCAAACCCACAAAGACAACCTTTAAAGGTGTCATACCGGGTGTAGAAGCCAGCTGTACAGGCTCAGTTACACTCGAACTGGTCTTCGGATCCCCGGATAATTTCCAAAGTGAAGAGTTAATCTTCAACATAGTCCCATTCCGCAGTGGCTATCACGCCCTACTCGGACAAACCGCATTCGCAAAGTTCAATGCGGTGCCGCACTACGCATATCTTAAGCTCAAGATGCCAGGCCCTCGCGGAGTCATCACAGTCAATGGAAACACCGAACACTCTCTCCGAACGGAGGAGCACACAGCGGCCCTGGCAGCGGAAGTACAGAGCAGCCTCTCAAGGCAGCTCTCCAATCCGGGTATCAAACGTCCGAACAACGTCAAGCGCGCCCGAAGCAACCTACAACAGAGCCGGCCGGCACGATCCGAGCAAGCATAGCAGTGCGGCCCCAACCCAAGCCCGCGTCAGATGGTGCTATCGGTACCACGCGTACATAATTACGCTTTAAAAATACCATGGGGATAAGGGGAGGGGCACAACTACGACACACCCAGAATGCGTCTCAACCGCACTTAGGGGCTCCCTATTCAGCCGTTTTCCTTTTTTTATATATGTACTTTCAGGACCCAACTACTCACAAGGCCTGCCCGGCAGTACACTCGCCGAACACACGATGCAACAGCCAGGGTGAGGACAAGCCGCGTCGAATGTCCAGGTGGCCTCTATAACGAGTTAAATACCTGTTTTTATTTACAAAACCCGCAGCTTGCCCCTGGAGGGGGACATGTCAAATAATCCCATCTCTTGCTTATCGCACTATTTGTATCGTTCTGCTTTCATAGCAGCCCCTTAATAATAAACAATACATAGCTTCTATCTATTATTGTATTCCTTTTTTATATATATGTTCAGTCATGTCATTATGCAGCCATACACCTTGGTATGGACAATACACCAGGGGCTTAAGCACCCCATAACATGGTGTGAAAAGACCGAACACTCTCATGAGTGCGGCACCCCGAACTTATAGCATTATATGCATCGTCTCCGAATCATGTATTTGGTCAATAGTTGGGTTTCCCTGGCTCCCATGTTTTGGTACCTTACGCTCCGCATTGTTGGCTAAGGTAGCGCTGGGAGAACTACTGCGATTGTGCCCCAGTTGAGCTGGGTTAACACCTCAGTAGAGAAAGCTAAAACTGACAGTCATGATAGTGCGAGAGACCGGTCGCTGTTCGTGAGGTTTTTCGAGTCCTTAAAGACTTATGCCGCTTAGAGCGAGGAACCGGACTTATCCGGCCTAGGCGTGGATAGCGCCCCGAACTCGGTCTTCCAAATACTAGGGGCTTTGCCGAAATTTAAAATTATAGAATTCTATGGCTAAGTGAGAGTGATAAAGCATTATAAGTCCGACGGCCTGGTTCGTTGTGCTGAGCGCCTCCCTAGACGGACCCAAGAATGGGAACAAGACCGCTCAGGTTTATCCCGAACACCCCAGCACTCATGGCATGGGGGTCGAAGCCGACGACTTGCATCTCTCAGATTTGATAAATGGCCGCACAGAAGGTAATATTTTAAATTAACAAGCGTTGCTTAACGCATATGAACAAAGTTTTCAGCGTACAGGATAACAAATGCGAGCCTACTCAAAATTACATCTTTGGAGCATTCGTCCGCTATACGGTGAGCACCCTTCAGGACACCCTTATAATACATCTCGGGCGTGCGATACTCCTTGCCCGGCGGTGGCGCGTCCGTCAAAAGCTTCTCAGCGTCCAACTTGCCCCAATGCACTTTAGCACGGGCAAGGGCCCGACGGGCACCTTCGATGCAGACGGAGCGCTTGACGACCTCAATCCACGGACACCCGTCCACCAGCCGCCGCACCAGACTGAAGTAGCTCCCAGGCATGGCTTCTCCAGGCCACAGCCGAGCTATGAGGCCCTTCATAGCCTGTTCGGCCACCTTGTGGAGCTCGACCAACTGCTTCAGCTGGTCACTCAGGGGCACCGGATGTTCGGCCTCAGCATACTGAGACCAGAACACTTTTTTCGTCGAACTCCCCTCTTCGGCTCGGTAGTATGCGGCGGCATCAGACACACTACGGGGCAGATCGGCGAATGCTCCTGGAGAGCTCCGGATTTGGGTAAGTAGCAGATAATTAACTTTTATATTCTTGCTTTGCATAAAGAAGGCCTTACCCGCCGCTATTTTCTTCATCGCCTCGATCTCCTGGAGGGCCTTCTGGGCTTCGGCCTTAGCGTTTTTGGCACTCTCAAGAGCCAAGGCGAGCTCGGACTCTTGAGTCTTCGAGTCACTTTCCGAACTCTCGTGTTTTTCCACGAGAGCCTGGAGCTCTTGCCGCACCTCCGCCACCCGCGCCTCCTGCTTCTCTCGCTCGGCCCGCTCCAAGGCTGCACTATTTTCGGCCTTAGAGACCGCCTCCTTCAGGGTCGCCACCTCGGCCATGGCCCCTGCAACATTTAAGTTGGTCCTGTCATTATTTGCAACCAAGTATTTCTATATACATTTACATGCGGTATTACATACCCTCCTTGTCCTCGAGCTGCTTCTTGGCATGGCCGACCTTGTTCTCGGACCGCTCGAGGCTTCCCTTCAGTGCATTGACCTCCGCAGTCAATGCGGCAGAGGTCAGCAGCGCAGCCTGCATTCCCATATCAACATATTTTTATTAGACTCTTGCGTATATCTTTTTAGATCCTCAGCTCGGCTTTTCTTTCCGAACGCCGAACCAAGCATCAGGGGCTACTGTCTATGCGGTAACATTTTTTATATGTTTTGAACACATACCTCAAAGCCCGTTAACAGACTTGTACAGGCTTATATCAGCCCGCTCTTGGCGGACTGAACCTTTTGAATCACCGCACTCATAACAGTGCGGTGTTCCTCGTCGATGGAGGCGCCGTTAAGCGCCTCCAGCAAATTGTCCGGCGCCTCCGGATGGACGGAGGTCGCCGACGGCGTAGGCTTGCCCTTCTTATGAAGGCGCCGCCTATCGAACTCTGGAACCGCTGGTGGTTCCAGAGCAGTGTCCGGCCCGGGGCCGGACTTAGACCCCTCTGGGGCTTTACCCCTTTTGCGCCTGGAATCCGGGAGGTCGCCTTGAGGCGCCTCCAGGACCACCTCCTCCTGGTTCGGTCCCCTTCGGGACCCCACCTCGGCTTCATCCGCAGGGAGAGGGGAGGAGGATGTCGGAAGTGAAGCACTGTTCACATCCGACGAATTCAGGGAGCCACTCGACGAATCGCCGAGCTGAGCTCTGGGAGGACTGCATGATTAAAATTCGGCATTAGACATTACCAAATAATAGAGGAGCTCCATGAGTCATTCGGATAACCAGACACTTACGATTTTGCCAGGGGCTTGACCCTGGATGGCCACTCCTCCCCACCGTCTTCGGCATTGGAGGCGTAGTCCGGTAGAAGGGTTTTCCCCTTCTTGGACCATTTTCTTTCCTCCCCCTGTTGGATGGAGACAGGCTTCTTCTTCTTCTTCGTCCCCCTCGTCTTTCGAGGCAGAGGGTGCGTCGGGGTCGTCGGGTGATGAATCCGACACCACCATGCGTCGGGAGATCTTTCGAGTCCCCATGGCCTTCTTCTCTGGCACCACGTGAGGTGCCGGAACCAGCAACCCCGTCAATCGAGCGTCCGCTGGATCTTCTGGTAAGGGAGCCGGACAGCTAACCTGTCTGGACTTCTTCAGCCAGTCCTGTCAAAGGTAGGGGAGTTTAGATCCCGCATAGAGTCAGACTATGAAAGAAAAGAGTCCCGTAAAGGGTAGAATAACTTACCTCGTTGGCCCGACGCCGCGAGCTGAATCCGCGATCTTCGGTAGCGGATGCGGGGGCCTCGGCACCCTTAAACAGCACCTTCCAGGCGTCTTCGTACGTAGTATCGAAGAGCCCGCTGAAGGCTTGGTGCTGTGCCGGATCGAACTCCCACAATTTGAAGGCCCGTTGTTGGCATGGGAGGACCCGGCGGATAAGCATGACCTGGACTACGTTGACGAGCTTGAGGTTCTTGTTGACCAGCTTTTTGACGTAGGTTTGGAGTCCGTTCAGCTCTTCCAAATCTCCCCACGTTAAGCCCGTCTCTTTCCAGGAGGTGAGCCGTGTGGGAAAGCCAGATCAGAATTCGGGGGCCGCTTCCCATTTGGGGTCGCGTGGCTCGGTGATGTAGAACCACCCCGATTGTCATCCTTTTATTGTCTCCACGAAGGAGCCTTCAAGCCATAGGACGTTGGCCATCCGGCCCACCATGGCACCTCCGCACTCCGCTTGGCGGACGCTCACCACTTTCGGCTTGACATTAAAAGTCTTCAGCCATAAGCCAAAGTGGGGCTGGATGCAGAGGAAGGCCTCACACACGACGATGAACGCCGAGATGTTGAGGATAAAGTTCGGGGCCAAATCATGGAAGTCCAGGCCATAGTAGAACATGAGCCCCCGGACGAACGGGTGAAGAGGAAAACCCAGTCCGCGGAGGAAATGGGGAAGAAAAACAACCCTCTCATGGGGCCTGGGGGTGGGGATGAGTTGCCCTACATCTGGAAGCTGGTGCGCGATGTCGTCACACAAGTATCCAACTGTCCTCAACTTTTTGATTTGCCCCTCCGTGACGGAGGAGGCCATCCACGAACCTCCCGCTCCGGACATGATTGGAGTAGGTTGAGGTGGGAAGTGCGGGCTTGGGCGTTGGAGCTCGAGTGAGCAGGGACGAATAGGCAAAGGAGGAAGAAGGCATGAATGGGAAAGGTGGATTCTTATCCCCTTATATGGGCGGCCAAAACTACGAGCCCCCACCGGCCTAATAAAACTCACTTATCTCCCAAGCGCCATGGTTAATGGCGCGGTTGGGTTACACACGCCCATATTGATGAGAATCCCGGAATAAGGGGACACGATCTCTGCTTCGACAAGACGTGCCAAGGAAACCGCCTCACTAAACGCGCTGAGGTGGAACGGTAAAATGAATAAAGGCTTGGCCATGGCATAATGTCACGCCGCGGAATGCGTCAGCAGATTACATTTGTGTAAATATTATTCTTTCTACGGTGGCATGTGGAACTTATTTTTGCAGAGCCGGACACTATCCTTGTGTTCAAACGTCTTCTATGAAGTATTCAGAGGAGGAACCCGCCTTGCAATGTCGAAGACAATTTGCGTGCCGGACTCATCGTCATTGAAGCCTGGTTCAGGGGCTACTGAGGGAGTCCTGGATTAGGGGGTGTCCAGATGGCCGGACTATGACCTTTGGCCGGACTCCCGGACTATGAAGATACAAGATTGAAGACTCCGTCCCGTGTCCGGATGGCACTTTCCTTGGCGTGGAAGGCAAGCTTGGTGATACGATATGAAGGTCTCCTCCCATTGTAACCGACTCTGTGTAACCCTAGCCCTCTCCGGTGTCTATATAAACCGGAGAGTTTTAGTCCGTAGAAAAGACCACAATCATACCATAGGCTAGCTTCTAGGGTTTAGCCTCTCTGATCTCGTGGTAGATCAACTCTTGTAATACCCATACCATCAATATTAATCAAGCAGGAGTAGGGTTTTACCTCCACCGAGAGGGCCCAAACCTGGGTAACAACATCGTGTCCCTTGTCTCATGTTACCATCCGCCTAGATGCATAGTTCGGGACCCCCTACCCGAGATCCGCCAATTTTGACACCGACAGTCATATAACTCCTCATAATCATCATTTTCGTCCATGATGAGACATCATCTAACAACTTCGTCACTAGTTATAATAACAACTCCTCCTCCTCATCATCATAGTACTCGTGATCACTACTCCTACTCAGCATCACCAGCAAGTCTAAGACATTGTAGTAATATATAATCAACACTAACTAATTGTTCTTAATACTTAGGACCTACTCCTCTCTCCTAGCTAAAATACCATAAAACAGATGAACCGGTCCTTCACCATAATGGAGAATGGACATAAACCTATCTCCAACTTGTGGCTTGCGCACATTATTTTTGTCTCCAATTATTTGCGTGTGTGCATTCATCACTTTGCTCCATTCTTTGATTTTTAGCCTTCCATTATTTCAAGAAATCGAGTATGCAGTATGGTAAGCCTCCGAAGGAGTTGGTCGTAAGCTAACCATATGCATATCACCTTCGGTACATAGCATGTTAGGCACAACCTGCTTCGGGAGCCTCTGTTCAAAACCGAAACAGTAACATATATAGTTAGCAATGTAGTTTACTTAAGAATAACGTATGCAATGAAGTTACCATCATTAACAAATTCTTACCAAGGTGGGCGCCAACTGTCGTGGTTCTAAGTCTGACAGTATAATAGGGGGGTAGGTATGGAGAGGCAAGATCCTAGCTATGGAGTAGTTGTGTACGCAAGGTGTTTACGAGTTCAGGCCCTTCTCGGAGGAAGTAACAGCCCTACGTCTCGTAGCTCGGAGGCGGTCGACTGGATTATGTGCGTATAAGTTACAGGGGTGCGAACCCTTTACACTGAGGAGGGGGGTGGCTTATATAGAGTCCGCCAAACCCCTCTGGCCCTCAGTTATGCAGGGTTTAAGGTACATTAAGGTCTGGCATTACTGGTAACGCCATACATAAAGTGCTATCATGACCATAAAGACTACTTAATGACAGACATTTTGTGTGCAGAGTGACTCTAGATCTCCTGGCGGTCGAGTGAGTGGCTTCATGGTCGAGTGTCTTCGAGTCCGTCGAGTGAAATCCTTCCAGGTCGACTGAAAGGTAGTTTCTTCTAGAGATGTCCTTGGGGAGGGTATCTTGGATAGGTCCATGACCCTACCCTAGGTACATGGCTTCATCATTAGCCCCCGAATGGATCGAGGTTTGAGTGAGGAAGGAGTTGAGAATTCTTCCGACCCACCTTTCGTGCTATGAGTATGTCTTGTTCTGGATCAATGACCTTGGGTGATGGCAGCAACTTCTTTTTCAGTTGCCTTGATCCATTCTTTGTATCGGTCGAATGACTTTTCTGTACTTGGAGATCTCCGAGCGACGGATAGGAGGAAATCTCCAGTGTGACAAGTTGCTCTGCTGTTCGCGGATTTAGCGGGATGTGAATTTCGGGAAGCGCGTGAGGCAGAGGAGGCCGCGGTACTCGGATGGGATAAGTCAGGAACGCCTCGATCTATGCGCCACCTTTTTCGCCACGTATCGCACGCGCGACTGTTGTGGGATTTGACAGGATCGTCCGGGCCTACCAGTCAGTCACTCCGAAGCAACCCCATATAAGGCGCCGGATGGGGGTTTTTGAACAGTACGCCCTCATTTCCTTCTCCCTCTTCCTTAGATTCATCTGCTGCATTTGCCACCATCCCAGCGCTGCTGCTCTGTGCGTGCTTCGCCGGCGACGATGGTGAAAGAGAAGACGGCGGCTTTGGAGCGGGCGAAGAACGGGACGGCGAAGCCGAAGGGAAGGGCGACCAGTCGGGGCGGATCCTTGTCGCGGGCCGGTCTGCCGCAGGGCTGGATCCAGGGCGACTGGATCCGCTCGGCCATCCTCCAGAAGGATCTTGACGACCTGGCCAATGAGGGACTGATCCCTCATGGGTCAGTGAGGCTCCCGTGGAAGGAGTGGCATCCGCAGCCGCAGGAGGGTGAGTGTGTCCTCTTAGCCACCCACGTTGACCGCGGGTTTTCATTGCCGCCCCACCCTTTCTTTCGGGGATTTCTGAACTTCTTTGGGGCACAACTCCACCACTTCACACGCAACTCCATTGTGTATCTCGCTGCTTTTGTGTCCTTGTGTGAGAATTTCTTGGGTTGCCGGCCGCATTGGGGCCTTTTCAAACACATCTTCACCTGTCGCTCCCAGACGGTGAAAAAGGTCAATTCGAGCGACGAGAAAACCCAAGTAATTCAAATGTGTGGGGATCTTGGGGTCCAAATGAGGGGTAAAAGTGCTTTTCCAGCCATGGTCCTTCCTGAGTCGGTCCGAGGGTGGCAAACGACCTGGTTCTACTACCAAGACCAGCCGACGCCAGGGCAGTCGACTGGACTCCCTCCTTTCTCCATGGATCGAGTGAGCAAGCCGTCCTCTCTGAAGGTGATCCCGGAGGAGAAGGCTCAGGTAAGGTGCTGGTCGAGCGTGTAGTCCAGCTTATCCGTGACGGGGTGACTGGCATGGATCTTCTGGAGGTTTTCCTTCGACGACGCATCCAGCCGCTTCAATATAGAGACCATCCGAGGTGGATGTATTCTGGTACTGAAGACACCACTCGGGTCCACCCGGAGGAGGTCGAGGATGCCACACTGGAGAGGTGGATGACTGCCATCACAGGGAACAAGGACAACCCCCAAGGAGCCAGGAGGATCCTTCCACTCGACCAATCATACGAGCCAGACAAGGTCCAATTCTGTTCCTCCGACTGTGATCCTACTTCCTTCATTCCGTTTTCCTAGAATTCAGTCGACTGACTTTTCTCTTGTTTGTTGTCTTCCAGGTAACTACCGAGATTTACTCGATGCCCAACGGGGCGCAAGAACAGATCAAGGAGGAGGAGGGGAGCGAAGGTGAAAGTCAGGAGGAGTGGCAATCTGATGGTGAGGAGGATGAAGAAGACGACGGTTCTGGTGAGGAGGAGGAGGAGGAGGAGGAGGAAGTCGACCCTCCCCACACTGAAAGGCGATCCAAGATCGCCCATGACCCCACAGTCGAGCGTGGCAAAGCGACAGTGCCCGTTGGGCAATCAACGAAACGCCCCCGGACGACCTCTCCGGCGCCGACTGAGAAAGCGTCAAAGCAACCTCGAGCGACGTCATCAAAGCCGACGAAGGCTGTCGGTGTCAAAACTAGTGGATCTCGGGTAGGGGGTCCCGAACTGTGCGTCTAGGCGGATGGTAACATGAGACAAGGGACGCGATGTTTTAACCCAGGTTCGGGCCCTCTCGGTGGAGGTAAAACCCTACTCCTGCTTGATTAATATTGATGGTATGGGTATTACAATAGTTGATCTACCACGAGATCAGAGAGGCTAAACCCCAGAAGCTAGCCTATGGTATGATTGTTGTTCGTCCTACGGACTAAAACTCTCGGTTTATATAGACACCGTAGAGGGCTAGGGTTACACAGAGTCGGTTACAATGGGAGGATATCTTCATATTGTATCGCCAAGCTTGCCTTCCACGCCAAGGAAAGTCCCTATCCGGACATGGGACGGAGTCTTCAATCTTGTATCTTCATAGTCCGGGAGTCCGGCCAAAGGTCATAGTCTGGCCATCCGGACACCCCCTAATCCAGGACTCCCTCAGTAGCCCCTAAACCAGGCTTCAATGATGACGAGTCCGGCGCCCAAGTTGTCTTCGGCATTGCAAGGCGGGTTCCTCCTCCGAATACTTCATAGAAGATGTTTGAACACAAGGATAGTGTCCGGCTCTGCAAAAATAAGTTCCACATGCCACCGTAGAGAGAATAATATTTACACAAATCTAATCTGCTGACGTATTCCGCGGCGTGACATCATGTCACGGCCAGGCCTTTACTCATTTTACCATTCCACCTCAGCGTGTTTAGCGAGGCGGTTTCCTTGGCACGTCTTGTCGAAGCAGAGATCGTGTCCCCTTATTCCGGGCGTGGGTAACCCAACCGTGCCATTTGGTATGACTCTCTAATTGAAAGCGAGCCCCAAACGGTTACGGGGAGGGCTCTTGGTATTCAACTCCTTTATAAAGAGACAAGGCTCGATTCCCTCTTATTTCAATCCAATCGAATTCGCCCCTCGCCTCGAGTTCCAACACTCAAGGTTTCTAGTTTTAGGCGCTTCGGACCCCCGACGATGTCCGGATCCAACCTTCAAGGCCGGTGGGTGCCTTCCTCCGTTACGGAAGAAGACGTGCGAAAGCTGAGAGATGCCAGGTATCTAACCGGCGAAATCTCGCATAGGCTGCCTACTCAAGGGCAAGCCATTCCTTCTCCTCAGCCCGGTGAGAGCGTGGTGTTCACATCTCACTTCCTTCGGGGGTTAGGTTTCCCGATTGATCCCTTTGTGAGGGGGCTGATGTTCTATTACGGGCTGGAATTTCACGACCTAGCTCCGGAGTCCATCCTCCAAATTTCAGCGTTTATCGTAGTGTCCGAAGCCTTCCTCCATATCACCCCTCACTTCAGATTGTGGCTTAAAACCTTCAAAGTAGAGCCGAAGATGATCGAGGGGAAGCACGCCGAGTGCGGAGGAGCTATCATAAGCAAGATAGCCGGTGCTCCATGGCCCGAGGGCACTTTCCAAGAAGAGTTCGGCTTATGGCAACGGGACTGGTTTTATATCACAACCCCCAGGGGAACCACATGGGTGGCGCCTCCTGCTATTCGCTCGGGTCCCCCACCATGGCGAGCGTCATGGGTCAACGAAGGGTTTATCTGGGGGCCGTCCAAAGACGTGCCCCTACTGCAGGACCGCATTCCAGATCTCCTAGAAAGAGATATTAACCTGACCGTAGTGGCGCAAGTTATGCTGATTCGCCGCATGCTGCCCTGCAAACGTCGCCCTCTCCGCCTGTGGGAATTTAATACAGAGGGACCGCGAGTCCTCCAACATTTTATGGGCGCAACGCCCATGGAGATGTACAAATTGTTCTTCGGACCACAAGCAAGGTGTCCGGACTTATCCGAGGACGCAGGTCTGAGCTGCAATCGCCAGGATGTTACGGTAAGTAGCCCCATATTTGGACACACCATCCGTATTTTCATCATAAAGTGGCCCTTTAACAGAGCTATCCTTTGAACAGGAGTGGATAGAGAAGGCAAAGCTTATCAGGTGTCCAGCCCCCCTGCCCAAGACCGCGCCGGATCCCGTGTTAACCAGGATGCTGCAGATTATGCTTTCGACAAAGGGCGAAGAGGGGAACCAAGGAGCTACCGCCTCCATGAAGGAGACTGTCCAGAAGGGAGGAATCGATAATTCCCCCAACCTGGGATAGAAAAGGAGTGCCTCTGAAGACCCGGAGGAGATGACATCGAAACGGGGGAAGAAATATTTGTCAGAGGATCCGGCGCCGGAGACTGCCCCGGCCGCATTGCGCCTTCAAAGGGATCAGCTTTCCTCCGAGCCGTAAGTAAAGAGAGGGGCTCAAAAATTTGTGGCATCCCTGTTTTATTTCCGAGGAAGATAACCGAAATATTACCTTGCGGTTCGGATCTCAACCCTTCTCAGCAGAGCTCGTCTTCAGGGGATCTTCGTCCGGAGATGATAGAGAGTGAAGCGCCTCCCCTAGCTGCACCGACTTACGAGGCAGGCGACCCCGAGGAGTCGTCCCGGCGGGTTTCTCCATGTCCGGATCCTGAAAGAGGTCATCGGGCTAGTCCGGTGCCCTTTGGTGCGCGGTCGGAGAGGCTAAGGGATCTGCTCGGGTGTGCATTCGTCTCAGAAGAACACCGTATGTTGATGAACACGGTGATAGGAAGGATTGCATCTGCGGAAAGCGGATTGTATGAGGCCACCAGGAGTTTACTGGCAGGCTTTGAGGTGCGTGAAAAGGTGTACCTATTGGTAGAGCCGCATAGAATGCGCCCTGTATAAATAGTAGCCCCTGAGACTCTGTGTGTCATCAAGAGTGATGGCGCACAGAGGATCAAAACCCCAGGTATAAAATGTTACCTTTTTATGAAGGTGGTGAGGCGTTCGGTGGCTAGCCGGACTGATGAATTTGCCGAGTTAAAGCGGCAACTGGACGTGGCAGATGCCGACATCGCGCTTGTAAATAAGCGGCTAGACGAGGCACAAGGTATGCTCCACAGATATCTGATAAGAGGAGTTCGATGCTCGTTTCTTACAATATATATGCTTATTGCAGATAGTGCTGCCTCCGTGGAGAACCTTCGGGCGCAACTTGCCCGAGCCAAGGAGCAAGCAAGAAAAAGTGATGCGGCTGCCGTTAAGGCGGCTACAGAGCTGAAAGCCGAACAGGCTGCTCACTGCCAGAGTAAGAAGGCAATAGCCGAGATGGCTGTAAAATTGAAGGATGCTGCCGACCGCTGTAAATTTCTCGAATAAGAAGAAAGGGTGGCTCCGAAGGACCTTGAGAAGATCACCGCCCAGGCCAAGGATGCTCGCTCTGCGATGAGAGCTATGAAGGAGGAGCTGCGTCAGGCTGGAGATATCACGGCTGGAAAGCCCTATATGCTGTGGATGAAGTTCGGGGATCCTAGGTATGCTCCTTAGACCGGCAGTGGAGTGCGGAAAACACTTATCTGGATGTGGCAGCGAGTGCGGCGGACGCAACCGAACACTTCCGAGGTCGAGGCGACCATAATTTGGAAGAACTGTTTTGGTCGCAATTCCACAAGCCAGAGCGCCCACTTTTGTTACCCAACCGTTTGGCCTCCTTTGCGGAGCTGAACAGGTTATCCGGACTCGCCATGAAGTATGTCACGAGTCGTTTGTGGCCGGGGGAGCCAGAGCCGAAAAGTTATTTTGGATTGGTGCAGCAGTTCCTTGGTTCTGTGCCGCATGTCGATGCAATGAAGACGTCGGCATGTATAGAGGGTGCACAAATGTCTCTTGCCCGTGTCAAGACATACTGGGCGGATATGCGGGCCAGGGTTGTCGCATCCCAGGATTCGGATGAAGGCCGGGTGTCTGCCAATTACTACTTTGAGGAAGTTCTTCCGGGCGCTCATTTAATAGAAGCGCAGTGCTCGAAGGATGTTTTGTTCGAATAGCAGACGCAATTGTAAAAGAAATATTTTGATAGAATATAAAAGCTTTTTATACTTGTGCTTGCAAGAATTATAACACCTCCTGTGCGGCCGTTAATGTATATGCGTATATAACCTGAAAGATGGCAGTCGTTGGCTTCAGCCCCCACGCATATAATGCGGGGGTGTTCGCAAAAAATGCGCCTTTTCACACTTAATCCAACGTCTTGGTCCTACAAAGGAGGTGATAGCGCGGCGAATGAGGCAACCGGACTATAATGCTTTATCACTTTCACTTAGCCATAGGAGTTTGACATTGGGGCTACTCAATAGCCCCTGGAGGCACCGCGCTCTCCTGAATCCGGGGCGCGCGTGTGCCTGACCGGGAAGCGGTCCTTCGTTAATGCGGAGGAATCCTAGAGATTCCGAGAGTCATTGAGTGGTTGACCAGTCTCTCGCTATATCATGACAGTCAGTTTTCGACTTTCTTTACTAAGGTGCTCGCCTGGCCGAACCGGGGCACAATCGCAGTAGTTCTCATGGTGCCGCATTAGCCGATATAACGAAACGTAAGGCATCAAAACACAGGAGCCGGGCAAACCCAACATTTGACCAAAGACATGATTCGGAGCTGATGCATATAAGGCCTAACTCGCGACGCCGAACACTCCCTAAGGTATTCGGTCTTTATGAAGACGGGCCGAAACAGAGCCCTTGATAAAAAAAGCACCTGGCGTCCAGGTACGCGCAAAATTCTGGCGTGGCCACATGCCAAAACGCCAGCCTCCACCTCGGTTATGGCGAAAACCGGGGGATGTTTTCAACAAGAGACACTAAAAAAGGTTTACGCAGGGTCTTAATCTGAAAAGAATCCTTGGAACGGGTCCCTACTGCACATCTGCGCCTGTGTCTCCCTTGTGCTGTATCCTGGACGGGCGTAGCACGGTGTTCGTCTGTGAAAAAGAGGAACTTTAGTAAATAAGCATGCGAGAAATATATATTAGAATAAACAAAACATAGTTGGAGCAAGAAGGGAACCAGATTGTCTCCTGGCATAAACACGTGGATCCCCTTGTACAGGGTTATGCGGCTATTAAGTCCATTTCTGTTGACGCCGGACTCGTCTAGCCGTGTCCGGAATAGTAGGGCTAGATTAGTGTGCGGTTGTCTAGGCGGCCGCATTCTTACCCGTACTTTGGGGGTCAATTGTCATTCCCCTGTGATGAGATGATGCCTCGTGGGCCGGGCATTTTAAGTGTATTGATGCATAATGCGGTATTGCGTTAAAGCTGGCAAAAGCTTCACGTCCCAGTAGCACTTGATAGCGACTTACGAATGGGGCGATGTGGAAGGTTAGCTTTTCGCTTCGGAAGTTGTCGGGTGAGCCGAACGTGACTTCTAACGAAAGGGAACCCATACTCTGGGTATCTGGACCCGGCATGGCTCCTCGAAAGGAAGTTTTTCCATGGCGGAGTAGCGCTGGGTTTACCCCTAGTTTGTAGATCGTGTCCTGATATAACAGGTTTAAGTCACTGCCGCCGTCCATAAGGACTCGTGTAAATTGTAGTCCGTCAATAACCGGATTCAAGACCAAGGCAGTCCAGCCTGCATTCCGGGCCCCTCTAGAGTAATCCCGATGATCAAAGGTGATTGGTTGTAACAACCAGTGGTGGTGCTTCTCTGGGGCTGGCTGTATGGCACGTGTCTTCATAAGCGCCATTCTGTTTTGCGCTTTTGTCATATCAAGTGAATTTACTGTTTTGACTTCTTGTGGGAACTTCTTTTGTTCTCCGGTGTTCTGCTTGTGGGGTGCGTCGTCATCCTCGCTTGGTGTGTCGAGCCCCTTGTGCTCGGCATTAAGTTTGCCGGACTGCTTGAAAACCCAACAATCTATGTGGGTATGGTTTGCAGGTCTCCCAGGGGTGCTGTGGATTTGACATATTTTGTCCAGGATTTTGTTTAGGTTAGACAGCTCATCCCTGTCATCTTTGGGCGGCGGCTTTTTCTGCTTTTGCCGAGAGCTTTTGAATCCGGTGTTGACTGCCGTGCTCGTTGGGCTGTTATCCTTTATTCAGCGCTGTTCTTTGTTATGGCGCGGTTTCCCGTTTCCATCTCTGGGTTCGGATGTACTCGGGTCACTGGTGCTGCTTCTTGCCAACCAGCTATCCTCTCCTGTGCAAAAGCGGGTCATGAGGCTTGTTAATGCGGCCATCGTTCTTGGATTTTCTTGGCCGAGGTGTCTGGCGAGCCATTCGTCTTGGACGCTATGTTTGAAAGCTGCTAGGGCCTCAACGTCCGGACAGTCGACTATCTGATTCTTTTTAGTAAGGAATATGTTCCAGAGTTTCCGGGCTGACTCTCCGGGTTGCTGAATTATATGACTCAGGTCATCTACATCCGGAGGTCGGACATAAGTCCCTTGAAAATTTGCCCGGAAAGCCTCCTCGAGCACTTCCCAACTTCCCACGATGTTTTCGGGAAGGCTTTTAAGCCAATGACGGGCTGGCCCTTTGAGCTTAAGGGGTATGTATTTGATGGCATGAAGGTCATCTCCTCTGGCCATGTGTATGTGGAGGATATAATCCTCTATCCAGACTCTAGGGTCCGTTGTTCTGTCGTATGCTTCTATGTTCACGGGCTTGAATCCCGCTGGAAATTCGTGATCCAGCACCTCATTGGTAAAACATAAGGGATGTGCGGCGCCCCTGTATATAGTTGTGCCGCGATGTTCAGATATTTTTTGCATTCCATTGCTCGCTGGAGCTTACTTTCTTGGGCCATAGATGGATCTGGTTGGGCCGGTTGTTTGATGCGAGTCCTTAGGAGGATCGCCCGCCGTATTGAGTGCGGCGCCCTTAGTCGCTTTCGATCGATCGTTGGGTCGTCTATCTGACTTGGTGGCTTCCTTGTTTTTCGACTATGGGGGCTTTATGGCCTCTTCATCAAACTCCGGTAGTAGTTTCCACTTTGGATAGCTCTTTGTGTGAGGACTGTTGTCGTACTTGTGTGAAGTATTGAGTACTTTGCTCCATCTGATCCTGAGTGCATCTTCTGCTGTTTTGAGCCTCCGCTTCTGCTTTTTCAGGCTACGTGCGGTGGCGACGAGCCTTTGGTGGAGGTTCTGATGTTCCAGCAATTTGTCCGGCATGAGGTCGTCCGGACTATTATCTTTCCCGGGGATTCGTTGTTTGGATTGCTTGTCCTGTTTGGACAGTTGCTCAATGGCATGTTCGTCTTTTGTTGATTCGCCCTGCTCTATGGTTGGGTCTTTGTCAAGGTGGGGCTTTGCGTGGCGCTTACGTCGCCGCTTTGATTGTTTTTCGAGGGAACGATCCCTGTTTGCGCCCTTTTGATCCTCGTTGTTATCCCTTTTGGGTGTGTCCACCATGTATATATCGTATGATGAGGTGGCTTTCCAGTGCCCTATAGGTGCTAGTTCTTGGTCGTCTCCTTCATCGGCGTCCATACCATCGATGTCTTTAGAGTCGAAGTCGAGCATGTTGGTTGTATCGTCGATAGTGGTTACAAAGTGGGTGGTGGGTGGGTTTCGAATTTCTTCATCGTCCGTATCCCAAACCTGCTGACCATAGTCCGGCCAGTGCTCTCCTGACAAAGAGAGAGACTTTAGGGAGTTCAGGATATCGCCAAAGGGCGAGTGCTGAAAGACGTCCGGGGCGGTGAACTCCATGATCGGAGCCCAATCGGGTTTGATCAGAAGGGGTGCGGAAGATTCGGAGTCCGGAACGGAGTCCGGCACCTTGGAGTCATGGGCCTTGCAAAGGACTAGGCTGGTGTTTGGCTCTATCACCATAGAGATTGCGGCTCCTGGGGCGGCGTCCAACCGTCCGTCCCTGGTTAGCACGGTCGGCTCTGAGCTAATGGTCGGAGTGGACTCCTGAGCGGCACTCTGGGCGCTGTCCGGCGGCAGAGCTAGATCATGCCCATCGAGACAATGCGGCGCGCTCGGCCGTGGCTTGAATCCGTCGAAGATCAAGTCCCCGCGAATGTCGGTCGTGTAGTTTAAGCTTCCAAACCTGACCTGATGGCCAGGGGCGTAGCTTTCGATCTGCTCCAGATGGCCAAACGAGTTGGCCTGCAGTGCAAAGCCGCCGAATACGAAGATCTGTACGAGGAGAAAAGTCTCGCCCTGGACCGCGTCATGGTTGACGATCGAAGAAGCCATCGGGCCTAAAGGCGACGACACAGAGGAACTCTCAACGAAAGCACCAATGTCGGTGTCAAAACTGGCGGATCTCGGGTAGGGGGTCCCGAACTGTGCGTCTAGGCGGATGGTAACAGGAGACAAGGGACGTGATGTTTTTACCCAGGTTCGGGCCCTCTCGGTGGAGGTAAAACCCTACTCCTGCTTGATTAGTATTGATGGTATGGGTATTACAAGAGTTGATCTACCACGAGATTAGAGAGGCTAAACCCCAGAAGCTAGCCTATGGTATGATTGTTGTTCATCCTACGGACTAAAACTCTCCGGTTTATATAGACACCGGAGAGGGCTAGGGTTACACAGAGTCGGTTACAATGGGAGGAGATCTTCATATCGTATCTCCAAGCTTGCCTTCCACGCCAAGGAAAGTCCCTATCCGGACACGGGACGGAGTCTTCAATCTTGTATCTTCATAGTCCGGGAGTCCGGCCAAAGGTCATAGTCCGTCCATCCGGACACCCCCTAATCCAGGACTCCCTCAAAGGCCCTGCCGAAGATGAGGATGGTGATTCCCACTATTTCCGGGTAATAGCAGAACTTGTGTTTTCTTGTTTGGCATGAATAAACTCTTGGCCGACTCATTGGCTAACCGACTGATTTCTGGAATCTGTAGTGCTGCCACCTCCGAGACCTCACTCAGGAACGAGGATCAAGAAATGGAAGATGTTGCCACCTCAAACCTTGGTATGATCTCTGTTGTTTTGCTTTTGGTCGATTAGATCTTCATCTTTAACTTTGAATCTTTCCTGTAGCCCCACCTCATGTCATTGATCTCCCTGATGATGACGATGAGGACCCACTGAGGCAGAGGAGGAACAAGAAGGTGCCTGCTGGCAACACTGCTCAGGTTGTATCAACACCTGAGACGCTGGTTTCGGAGGGAGGCAACGTCACTCGGGCTACCATGTCTTTTGCTGTGCCGCTGACGAGTGCTCGCCCTTCATCGTCGAGTGCTGATCCGCCTTCCCATTTCGCCACACACCACGTCCCAGAGGACCAAGCAGGTGCTGCTAAGGAAGCTATACGCCAGGCGGAGGTTATGATGGAGCAGGTGAAGGCGATCTGCGACGCCAGCCAGGCGGCTTATGATGCAAGCTCAGCTCTTCAGAGCAACGTCCAGGTAAGTTGGTCACTGCTTGTTCTGTTAGGATATGGTACCTGAAACCTCTTTTTTCTGAAGACCTTAGTATCTGTACACCCAGTGGGTGTGTCGATTGAATTTTTGGATTGGTGGGGGCATGCTGAGTGCACCCACTGGGTGTAGTCCTCGAGACTATGGCGGACTGCTGGCAGTCGACTATAGTCTTTATACTTTGAACTTCTTAATCTAACTTCTCCACTTGGTCTGGTCGAATGGAAACGGTAGAACCAGTGGGGGCACGCTGAGTGCACCCACTGGGTGTAGTCCCCGAGACCATGGTCGACTGCTGGCAGTCGACTATGGTCTGAAGAACACCTCTCTTTTTTTTGATGATACCATGGCTGACTACTGGCAGTTAGCTATGGTTTAGGATCATAACTTTCTGTCTCTTTCAGTCGACTGATCGAACCGAGTCGGTAGAACCAGTGGGGGCACGCTGAGTGCACCCACTGGGTGTACTCCCCGAGACTACTATTGAATATTTTGATTCGGCTGTAGTCTTAGAAATGCTACGATTTTTCTCTTAGTCACTCGGAAGTGACCTATTTTTTATGTCTGTCGACTGACTTTTCGCAGAAATCTTGCGAGCTTGTGGCTCGTTATACTGAGTTGGAGAACAAACATATCCAGCTCAAACTTGACTTCAAGCTTGTCCAGGAGAACTTCACGAAGGCGAAGGAGGAAGCGAAAGGTATGTTTGGTGAGAATCTTGACGACTGTCCTTATTTTTTGTCCATTCTTGATTCTGATCTCATTGTCACTTTGTAGAAAAACTGAAGGAGGCTCTGAAGAAGAAGGATCTTGACCTCGCCGAGGCACAGAAAGCGTCTTCAGACAAGACGAAGCTTGCGGAAGAAAAGTTGACTTCAGTCGATAAACTTGAAGAGGAGAACGCCAATCTGAAAGCTGCTCTTGACACGGCCAACAAGGAGGCCAGCCGACTGAAGAATGACAAGATTGCTCTGAGCGACAAGGCTAGTGAACTGGCAGGAAAGAAGAACGATCTGGAGGCTTATCTGGGAGGGCTTGCCAAGAAGTTATTCCTCATGCTTGAAGGTAATCCCTTCTATCCGACTGACTTGTAATCACTGACTTATCATAGAACTGCTGGCTTATATTTGGGTTGTGTTTATAGAATTCTGCCAAAACTTTGAGGAAGAGACTAGTCGAGTGGAGACAGGCCTGGATCCCATCAACTCTCCTGTGAAGGTTGAAGCTGCCATGAACGTGCTCCGACTGGAGTCTCGTGTTGCTGGTGGGGTGGACTATCTTGCTCGACTGAAGGTTGCGACATCGCGAATTGACACAACACTCTGGCCGGGGGAAACGCTTCAGAATGACCGCGAGTCTCTGATGACTCGACTGAATGAAGTTCCAGGTCGAGTGCAAGAATGGAAGAAGTCTTCTGCCAGGTGTGGTGCTGATGTTGCTCTGTCTCTGGTCCATGTTCACTGCAAGGATGCGCGAGAGGAAAAGCTGGCGTCCCTCAAGGTGGCCAACACCAAGAAGCATGACTTCCAGTCCTTCCTGGAGACCTTCATTGCTGCTGCCACCCGGATTGCAGATGGAATCGACCTGGACCAGTTTGTCGCGCCTTCCAGTCCTCCACCAGAGGAGTAAAAAACATCTATGCTTGATGCCATAAATTTGCCTCGGAATTCCGAGTGGTTTTGTAACCGATAACTTTAACAGGCTTGATGCCTGAGCACTTCTGGGTCGGTAGGACGCTATCTGAACTTGGCTTTATCTTCGAGCAAACTTTGTTCTTCACTCGGTATATACTTTAATGCTTGTGATGCAGCTCTGAGATGGAGAATCCAGTCGACCTGCGCCTCATCGCTCTTGCAGGTGGGGATGAAGCGCACGTTGCAGTCGACCTGCGTCCTTGTGGATCCTTATAGAGTGGAATAGATTAAGTGCTTGGGCGAGCACTGGGCTGCCGCCAAGCCCCCGAGTGGGAGGATTGCTCTCCACTCGGTGGGATTTACAGATACTTAGGTGAGAATTGGGCTGGAGCTAAGCCTCCGAGTGGGAGGTTTGCTCTCCACTCGGTAGGATTTCGGATACTTAGGCGAGTGTTGGACTGCAGCTAAGCCCCCGAGTGGGAGGTTTGCTCTCCACTTGGTAGGATTTTCAGATACTTAGGCGAGTACTGGACTGCGGCTAAGCCCCCGAGTGGGAGGTTTGCTCTCCACTCGGTAGGATTTTCAGATACTTAGGCGAGTATTGGGCTGCAGCTAAACCTCCGAGTTGGAGGTTTGCTCTCCACTCGGTAGGATTTTCGGATACTTAGGCGAGTACTGGACTGCATCCAAGCCCCCGAGTGGGAGGTTTGCTCTCCACTCGGTAGGATTTTCAGATACTTAGG
>NC_041381.1:619500277-619509476 GCF_002162155.2 Triticum dicoccoides
CCCCCGAGTGGGAGGTTTGCTCTCCACTTGGTAGGATTTTCAGATACTTAGGCGAGTACTGGACTGCAGCTAAGCCCCCGAGTGGGAGGTTTGCTCTCCACTCGGTAGGATTTGCAGATACTTAGGCGAGTACTGGACTGCGGCTAAGCCCCCGAGTGGGATGTTTGCTCTCCACTCGGTAGGATTTTCAGATACTTAGGCGAGTACTGGACTGCAGCTAAGCCCCCGAGTGGGAGGTTTGCTCTCTACTCGGTAGGATTTTCAGATACTTAGGCGAGTACTGGACTGCGGCTAAGCCCCCGAATGGGAGGTTTGCTCTCCACTCGGTAGGATTTTTGGTGGCGGGCTCCGAAGGAGAAGGTAACAGTCGACCTGCACCTCGTCGCCCTTGCAGAGCGCATGTTGTATTTGTGGCGTAGCTCGGAAGGAGAAGGTAGCAGTCGACCTGTACCTCGTTGTCCTTGCAGAACGGACGTAGTATTTGTGGCGTAGCTCGGAAGGAGAAGGTAGCAGTCGACCTGTACCTCGTCGCCCTTGCAGAACGCACATTGTATTTCTGGCGTAGCTTGGAAGGAGAAAGTAACAGTCGACCTGCACCTTGTCCTCCTTGCAGAGCGCACATTGTATTAAATACTTAGGCGAGTACTTGGACTGTAGCTAAGCCTCCGAGTGGGAGGTTGGCTCACCACTCGATAGGAGTTTAAACACTTAGGCGAGTACTTGGACTGCAGCTAAGCCTCCGAGTGGGAGGCTGGCTCACCACTCGGTAGGATTTTAAATACTTAGGCGAGTACTTGTACTGCAGCTAAGCCTCCGAGTGGGAGGCTGGCTCACCACTCGGTAGGATTTTTCTTAATCTTAGGCAAAATGGATTTGCAGCTAAGCCCCCGAGTGGGAGGCTGGCTCACCACTCGGCAGGGATTTTTTTTACAAACTTAGGCGAAACGGATTCGCCGCTAAGCCACCCACTGGGGGATTTTTTACGTAAACAAAAGTAAGAACAATCACTGGGAAAATTATAACACTCTTGTTTCTGAAAACAAACTACAGAAGTACTTTTATTACATCTCATCCGAGTGAATACTTAAGTATAAAAGGGGCGGAGCAGCTGCGCATTCCAAGCTCTTGGCTCGTCAATCTGGCGATCGACATTGTAAAGATGGTACGCTCCATTGTGGAGGACTTTGGTGACGATGAAGGGACCTTCCCAAGTAGGAGCAAGCTTGTGTGGCTTCTGCTGATCCACTCGGAGAACCAAATCTCCTTCTTGGAAGGCTCTACTCTTCACGTTTTTGGCATGGAATCGACACAAGTCTTGCTGATAGATAGTCGATCGGATCATGGCCATCTCTCTTTCTTCTTCTAGTAGGTTGACTGCGTCCTGTCAGGCTTGCTCTGCTTCATCTTCAGTGTAGAGTTCGACTCGGGGCGCATTATGAAGCAGGTCACTTGGCAGGACTACTTCATCTCCATAGACCAGGAAGAACGGAGTTCTCCCAGTCGACCGATTAGGAGTGGTCCTTAATCCCCAAAGAACTAACGGAAGTTCTTCGACCCATGCGCCTGCTGCGTGTTTGAGATCGCGCATCAGTCGGGGTTTCAGTCCTTTGAGAATTAGACCATTTTCTCGTTCTGCTTGTCCATTCGACTGGGGGTGAGCGACTGAAGCATAGTCGACTCGTGTGCCTTGAGATGCGCAAAAGGCTCTGAATTCGTCAGAAGCGAAGTTTGACCCATTATCTGTGATGATGCTGTGCGGAACTCCATATCTGAATACTAACTCTCTGATGAAGCTGATAGCAGTGCCAGCATCCAGATTCTTGATAGGCTTAGCTTCAATCCATTTGGTAAACTTGTCGACTGCTACTAGCAAGTGAGTGAAGCCGCTCCTGCCAGTTCTCAGTGGTCCAACCATATCTAACCCCCAAACAGCGAAGGGCCACACGAGTGGAATGGTCTTCAAGGCTGAGGCAGGTTTGTGTGATATATTGGAATAAAACTAACATCCTTCACACTTGTCGACTATCTCCTTTTCCATTTCATTTGCTCTTGGCCAGTAATATCCCGCTCGGTATGCTTTAGCCACAATGGTCCGAGAGGACGCATGATGGCCACAGGTCCCCGAGTGGATATCGTCAAGGATTATCCGACCTTCTTCCGGCGTTATACATTTCTGACCGACTCCAGTCGCGCTTTCTCTGTACAACTGTCCCTTTATCACGGTAAAGGCTTTGGATCGACGGACGATATGTCGAGCCTCTTCTTCATTCTCTGGAAGCTCTTTCCTTAGGATATACGCGATGTATGGCTCTGTCCAGTCAGGAGTGATGGCCAAAACTTCCATGATCAGGTCGACCACAGCTGGAACTTCAACTTCAGTTGGATCTGTGACACTTTTGGCTATGGAGCTTCTTCAGTGAAAGGATCCTCTTGAACTGATGGAGTATGGATGTGTTCCAAAAAAACATTACTGGGAATGGCTTCTCTCTTGGAACCTATCTTTGCCAAATCATCAGCCGCTTGATTTTTCAGTCAGGGTATATGATGAAGCTCTAACCCCTCGAATTTCTTCTCCAGCTTTCTCACCGCATTGCAGTAACCAGTCATGGCTGGACTTCTGACGTCCCACTCCTTGATCACTTGATTGACCACCAAATCTGAGTCGCCATAGACCATAAGGCGACGGACGCCGAGTGAAATGGCCATACGTAACCCGTACAAAAGTGCTTCATATTCTGCTTCACTGTTGGAGGAATCAAAGTGGATCTGGAGCACATATCTGAGCTTATCTCCTCGGGGGGAAACCAGTACTACCCTAGCACCGGAACCATTCAGCATCTTAGGACCATCAAAGAACATGGTCCAGTGCTCCGAGTGAACTTGAGTCGGTAGTTGCTGTTCAATCCACTCGGCGATGAAATCTTCTACAGCTTGGGACTTAATGGCTTTCTTTGCCTCAAACTTGATATCAAGGGGAAGGAGTTCAATCGCCCATTTTGCCACTCGACCAGTTGCATCTCTGTTGTGCAGAATTTCTGACAATGGGGCGTCGCTGATGACTGTAATGGAATGGTCAGAGAAGTAATGAGCAACCTTCTTCGCGGTCATATAAATCCCATAGACAAGCTTCTGATAATGCGGGTATCTTTGCTTTGATGGGGTCAAAACTTCAGAAAGATAATACACTGGGCGCTGAACTTTGATGGCTTTTCCTTCTTCTTCCCGCTCGACCGTAAGTACTGTACTGACGACTTGTCCTGTGGCTGCAATGTAAAGCAGCAAAGGCTCTTCGCTGATTGGGGCAGCAAGCACCGGCTGGGTGGAGAACAGGGCTTTTAGCTCTGCAAAAGTTGCATCAGCTTCGGGAGTCCACTCGAACTTGTCTGACTTCTTCATCAGTCGGTAAAGAGGCAATGCCTTTTCACCGAGGCGAGAGATGAATCGACTTAAAGCGGCCAAGCATCCAGTAAGCTTCTGGACATCATGCACACGCACAGGGCGTTTCATTCAGAGTATAGTGCCAACTTTTTCTGGGTTGGCGTCGATTGCTCGTTCGGAAACGAGAAAACTGAGCAACTTTCCACAAGGAACTCCAAATGTGCACTTTGATGGATTAAGCTTGATATCATACCTCCTGAGGTTGGCAAATGTTTCAGCAAGGTTAGTCAACAGGTCGGAACCCTTCCGTGATTTGACCACAATATCATCCATGTATGCTTCCACATTCCGACTGATTTGAGTGAGTAAACACTTCTGAATCATCCTCATGAATGTGGCTCCCGCATTCTTGAGGCCGAATGGCATGGTGACATAGAAGAAGCACCCGAATGTAGTGATGAAAGCTGTTTTAATCTCGTCGGGTCCATACAGACGAATCTGATGGTAACCAGAATAGGCGTCTAAAAAAGACAGGCGCTCACATCCCGCAGTTGAGTTGACTATTTGGTCGATGCGGGGGAGAGGAAAATGATCTTTCGAGCAGGCCCGATTGATATGTTTGAAATCAATGCACATACAAAGTGACTTGTCCTTCTTGGGGACCATGACAACATTGGCGAGCCACTCGGAGTGGTAAATCTCTCGGATAAACTCCGCTGCTAAGAGCCGAGCCACCTCCTCGCCAATGGCCTTTCTCTTCTGGACGAGGACCGTCGAAGATGTTCCTTGACAGGTTTTACTTTTGATTCGACTCTCAGGCGATGCTCAGCCAGCCCCAGGGAACACCCGGCATGTCAGCAGGCTTCCATGCGAAGATGTCCCAGTTCTCACGGAGGAACTGGATGAGCACTTCTTCCTATTTCGAGTCGAGTGTTGTGGAGATATGAGTCAGAGAAGCATTGGGGTCGGTCGGGTGAATGTGAACGGGCTTCATCTCACCGGACGACTGAAATGCTGACTCTGTAGCGGGCTTCTTGGCTCGCAACAAATCACTCGGATCTGTAGTTTTCTGGTATTCCAGCAACTCTACCACTGCCATCTGAGTATCGGTGATCTTTGAGCCCTTCTGAAAGCACTCTTCCGCCTTCTTCCGATTGCCAGTAATAGTGATCACACCTTCGGGACCAGGCATCTTCATTTTGAGATACACATAGCATGGTCGAGCCATGAAATGTGCAAAAGCTGGCCTGCCCAAAATAGCGTGATAAGCACTCTGGAAATCCACAACTTCAAACGTCAATTTTTTCTTTCGGAAATTCTTGGAATCACCGAAAACCACATCAAGAGCAAATTGGCCGAGTGACTCAGCCTTCTTCCGAGGAATGACTCCATGGAAACTCATGTTGCTGGTACTGAGTCTGGACATTGGAATGCCCATCCCTTTCAGTGTTTCTGCATACAATATATTTAGGCCACTGCCACCATCCATCAGAACTTTAGTCAGTCGAGTGCCTTCGACGACTAGATCGACCACCAAAGCTTGCCTCCCATGGGTGGCTATGTGTGTCGGATGATTAGACTGGTCGAATGTGATGGCAGTCTGAGACCATTTTAGATAACTGGGCGTCACCGGAGCGACCATATTCACCTCACGGTTGATAACTTTCAATCGATTTTTGCTTTCAACATCAGCAAAAATCATCAGGGTGGAATTGACATGGGGATATCCTTCATCACTGTCCTCTTTGTCCTCAACTTTGTCCGACTCCTTTTCCTTATCCTTGGGCTGTTTCCCCTGAAATTGCTGGATCAAGAGCCGACACTGCCGCGTGGTATGTTTCGGGTAAATGAAGTTACCCTCCTCATCTTTCTTCGTGTGGATGTGCCACGGCAAATCCATCACGTCATTTCCTTCCTTGTCCTTCACCTTCTTAGGGTTCCAAGATCCTTTGGGCTTTCCTTTGAACTTTCCTTAAGTCACGGCCAAGGCTTATCCAGGAGCAGCTGGCTCGGCTTTTCGTCTGCTTCCGACTGGAGTTCCCTCCCCCGGTTTCATGAGCGGTTGGCTTGTACTTGCCACTCCGGAGTCGATCTTCTTCTTCACCAGTCGTATACTAGGTGGAAATCTCCATCATCCGACTCAGGGTCATGTCTCCAGTCCGACCAAATTTCAAACTTAGCTCTCTGTTCTTAACGCCTTCCTTGAAGGCACAGACTGCTTGGTGATCAGATACATTTTCCACCGTGTGATGCAACGTGATCCACCTTTGATGTAATCCCTCAGAGTCTCATTCGACTTTTTCACACAAACCTACAGCTTTGTCAACCCTGCTGGTCGTTTGCAAGTTCCTTCAAATGTTCTGACAAACACTCGGGCAAGATCTTCCCAAGTGTAAATGCTGCTAGGTGCCAACTAATTCAGCCATGCTCTGGCCTAGCCCTCCAACATAAGAGGTAGGTGTTTCATGGCCACCTCATCATTGTCGCTGCCAATCTGAACAGCCACTCGGTAATCCTCAAGCCAAGTATCGGGCCTGGACTCGCCGGTGAACTTACTAACTCCAGTCGCCATCCTGAAGTTGGGAGGAATCACCGCGGCCCTGATTGCTCTGCTAACACACTCTGGTCCTGAGACGTGAACTCTGCTGCTGGTGGGCACATCTCTATCATGGCCTTCTCGGTGAGCTCTGTTCCAATCGACCAAACCTTGAATGATAATGGATCTTGCATCAAAGCCTGGTTCTCTAGGGTCGACTGGAACCCTTCGCCCAACACTGTGCTGGCGTCTGTCATCTTGTTGTCGAGGGGCGTATGACTCACCCCTTAGGGGAGGAGTGGGCACTCGACGCCGATCATCGCGATCGAATCGGTCATCATACTGATCACGCCGACCTCCACGTCCCTCACGCCTTGGGGGCGATCTTGGGCTATGGGCCGACTGGACTGTATTCGCGGTGACGGATATGCTGTGAAACCTGTTTCACGACTGCGATACAGCTGAATTTTGATCTCCTGCTGCCCAAAGTAAATCCCTGATCTGCATCAAGCCTCTGCCAGCCTCCGACTGAGAGGGCTGAATTGACTCTGCTATACGGGCTGCAGCTATTAGATTCTGAATCAGAGTTCGATATACCTGAGTTGGTGGTGGAAAGAGTTGACGTCGACTGGAGTCTGGAACCTGTTGCCGTGCATGCTCGTCGAGTGCTCGCTGGAGGTTCTCCAGTCGAGTGCGCTTAGCCAGATTGGCCAAACGCGCGTCTTCTAAGGCATGAGCCTCGGGGGTTTCTCCAACTATAGGAGTATGCAGCGCATCCATGTTCCGGCGGCGACGATCCTCCCTTTGCAGCGAAGTGAGTGGCTCGGGTTGATACTCTTCATGGACCTGCGCTAGGTCGCCTCCACCGTCGCCTCCGGCAGTGCGGGGGAAACCGGGAGGACTGCGCGGTCCATTGACCATCAGGACCTCCGCCGCTGGATCACTGCTGTCGCACTCGAATGCCATCTCTATGGAGCCAGTCGGCAGGTCGAACAGGCCATAGAGAGATTCGTCGGGCACGATCGCCGCGACTTGGGGGGTGGCCGACTGGCGGGCCACCGCGTGCCTCACCCACCGCTGAAGCCTCGACCGACCGGAGCGCTTGCGCTGGTGGGAGACAAGGAGGGAGAACGACACAGGAGTCGACCGATACGGGGCCGACGGTTGCCGCAGGAGGACGCCGCAGACACATGCGCGAAAGTGTGTCGCCCCATGGACGGGGAGCGCGTCGATGTCGAGTGGAGCCTCCTCAAGCCAAGCGGATTCGTCGACGGTGAACGTGAGCGCGCCGAGACGGATCTCGTGGACCTCAACCAAAACTCTGCCAGAAACCATGATGAGGTGATCGGAACAATCGCAACTTCTCCAATAAGTCGCTAAGACACCTGCCCCACGGTGGGCGCTAACTGTCGTGGTTCTAAGTCTGACAGTAGAATAGGGGGTAGGTATGGAGAGGAAATATCCTAGCTATGGAGTAGTTGTGTATGCAAGGTGTTTACGAGTTCAGGCCCTTCTCGGATGAGTAACAGCCCTACATCTCGGAGCCTAGAGGCGGTTGACTGGATTATGTGCGTATAAGTTACAGGGGTGCGAACCCTTTACACTGAGGAGGGGGGTGGCTTATATAGAGTCTGCCAGACCCCTCCTTCCCTCAGTTATGCAGGGTTTAAGGTACATTAAGGTCTGGTGTTACTGGTAACGCCATACATAAAGTGCTATCATGACCATAAAGACTACTTAATGATAGACCGTTTGTGTGCAGAGTGACTCTAGATATCCTGGCGGTCGAGTGAGTGGCTTCATGGTCGAGTGTCTTCGAGTCCGTCGAGTGAAATCCTTCCAGGTCGACTAAAAGGTAGTTTCTTCTAGGGATGTCCTTGGGGAGGGTATCTTGGATAGGTCCATGACCCTACCCTAGGTACATGGCTTCATCAGTTACCATCAAGCAATTTATGGACTAGTGGCACGTATCTAGTATAATTTGGGCTGATAGAGTGACTGGTTTTGAAGGCTTCAACATCTTCTCTGAATGAGACAAGATAACCTTTCTCCTCACAATTAAGCTTGGAGTCATAGCTGTAGTATGTGTTGTCTACAAACTTCTGAGTATTTCTTGAAGATAAGAAATAAGCTGACAATTATAAATAAATAGTTTATTACGGATGAACACAAAATATTTTTAAATTAACAACACAAATTACTGAACTTAACAAATTAGTTTGACAAACTCACATCTAGGTAAAACTGGAGGCATATCCGCATCCACCCAAATGTCGATATTATCATCATCATCATAATCTTCAGGACGAAAATCAAATATTATTCGCATTCCCTCCTCAAATCCATATGCCTTGCAGAGAGCTTCCCAATTAGAGAAACTGAAATGGGAGCAATCGACCGCATTGTAGAACTTAACCAGAAACTCATAACCATGTTTAGTTCTTAAGTAAGCCCTCCTCATCTCCACATTCTCAAAGTCATCTAAACCAAAACCATGCTTCTCCAATACATCTGGTCTAGCATGGCACGACATGTACTAATCGAATTGAAAAAAAAACATAAATTACACGTTGAACAAAAGAAGCACAAGTGATGATATTTATTATGATGAAATGCTTGTCGTTGCATACCGTACAAACATCGAAGGTCTCTTCCAGCTTCATGGTGAAAAACCTATCATTTTGCAGGTGAGGAAACTTGTCGCACACACCACGGTCATCGTAGCAGTACCCGCACTCCGGGATCACATCGTCATCAGACATCTCCTATGTTCAAAATTCAGATATTATAACTCGACGGCAAAACCCAAAAAATCCGGCATGACCTTTGCTAAAAAAGACAAATCGAGCGCCTGAAATTTGCCGGAACAGAAATTAATCAACACTCTTGCAAAACATAGGCCACTTATCGATGGTCATTGCATTTCAATGGTTCAAAATATGAAAAAAAACATTTGAAAATATCTATATATATAATCCTAACACTAAATAAACTAGTTTTATTAACTAATTACTACATAAACTAGTTTTATTAACTACTTACTAAATAAACTAGTTCTATTAAGCACATACTATAAATAAACTAGTTCTATTAAGCACTTACCAGATAAACTAGTTCTATTAAGTACCTAATATAAATAAACTAGTTATATTAATCACTTACTAAATAAACTATTTTCTATTAAACACTTGCTAAAAATTCTACTACCCTAGTTCTACCCTAAATTTTCTTACTTCTATTTTACTCAAAACACCTATGATTTGCAAGAACAAAGACAAGGGAGGA
>NC_041381.1:619509711-619532433 GCF_002162155.2 Triticum dicoccoides
GGGGGAGGGGCCGGCCGGAGGAGGAGGAGGGAGGAGCGGTGGGAGGAGGAGGAGGGAGGGGCGGTGGGAGGAGGGCTACCGGCGGAGGAGGGAGGAGGGGGCGGCCGCAGGATGAGGGAGGAGGGCGCGGTGGGAGGAGGAGGGACAGAAGGAGGGAGTACCTCAGTGGTGGACGGACGACGGCGGCGGCGGCAATGGACGACGGCAGTTATCGGCGCGGGTGGGAGTGAGGGGGAGAGTGAGTGAGAGAAAGGGGTCAGCCGTGCGCGTGGGGATAAGGCAGGGTTAGTAGTAGCGCGGGTAGCAAAACGCGCAGCAGGTAATGAGAATAGCAGTAGCGATGCACTGGGATGCACACTACTGCTAAGTTGGACTAGCAGTAGCGTTTTGCTACTAAAAGCGCTACTGCTAAGTTGTCTGCCAATGCAAAAATACATTGTCCATCAACGATATTTTTGTGTACAATCTGAATTGTCAACATGAGTCCTCTCTGGTAGGAACCGGAGAAGACTCATATTGCGGCCACAAATTCTACACATAGAGTTCAGTGAAGATCAAGTGGTTGTGATAGTTTGAGGAGTAACATATTTAAGGTGGTAAACACACCTGTTCGCGGAGCGAGATGGGACTAAAACTTAGTAATAGCGAATTTCAAAGAAATGCGTTGCTGCTAACATCTGTAGCATTAGCGCGGTCCGTTATAGGGCGCTACTGCTATAACTAGCTAGACGGCTAGGTCATGGCAATTAGAGCAGTAGTGCGGTTTTGTGGGAATGGACTACTGCTACTTTTCTTTCAGCAACGCGTTTTCCTGGAGCACGCTACTGCTAAATAGCAGTAGTGTTGTATTTTGAAGATCGCTGCTGGTAAGATTCTGTGTATAAGGTTTTCCCTAGTAGTGAGAATAGCTCAGCCAGTGAGCATGTGCTCAGAATGTCTGGGTACTACAATCGCTTGAATCAAGTGGGAGTTAATCTTCTAGATAAGATAGTGATTGACATAGTTCTCTAGTCACTATCACCAAGCTACTAGAACTTCATGATGAAATATAATATGCAAGGGATGACAAAAATGATTCCCGAATTTTTCGCGATACTAAATCGGCGAAGGTAGAAATCAAGAAAAAGCATCAAGTATTGATGGTTAACAAGACCACTAGTTTCAAGAAAAGAGGCAAGGGAAAGAAAGGGAACTTCAAGAAGAATGAAAAGCAAGTTGTCACTCCCGTGAAGAAGCCCAAAGCTGGACCTAAACCTGAAATTGAGTGCTTCTACTGCAAAGGAAATGGTCACTGGAAGTGGAACTACCCAAAATATTTGGCGGATAAGAAGGATGGCAAAGTGAATAAAGGTATATTTGATTTACATTTTATTGATGTGTACCTTACTGGTGCTCGTAGTAGCCCCTAGGTATTTGATACCTATTCGGTTGCTAAGATTAGTAACTCGAAACAGGAGTTGCAGAATAAATGGAGACTAGTTGAGGGTGTAGTCATGATGTGTGTTGGAAGTGGTTCCAAGATTGATATGATCATCATCGCACACTCCATATACTTTCGGGGTTAGTGTTGAACCTAAATAAAATGTTATTTGGCATTTGCGTTGAGCATGAACAAGATATGATTGTTTTTATTGCAATAGGGTTATTCATTTAAGATAGAGAATAATTGATATCCTGTTTATATGAATAAAACCTTGTATGGTCATACACCCAATGTTAATGGTTTATTGAATCTCGATCTTAGTGATACACACATTCATAATATTGATACCAAAAGATGCAACATTGATAATGATAGTGCAACATACTTGTGGCACTGCCGTTTAGGTCATAATTGTGTAAAGCGCATGAAGAAACTCCATGCGCATGGGATTTTGGAATCACTTGATTATGAATCATTTGATACTTGTGAACCATGCCTCATGGGCAATATGACTAAAACTCTGTTCTCTGGAACAATGGAGCGAGCCAATGACTTATTGGAAATAATACATACCGATGTGTGCGGGCCGACGAGTGTTGAGGTACGCGGCGGGTGTCGTTATTTTCTAACCTTCACAGAGGATTTGAGCAGATATGGGTATATCTACTTAATGTGACACAAGTCTGAAACATTTCAAAAAGTTCAAAGAATTTCAGAGAGAAGTGGAGAATCGTCGTAACAACAAAATACAGTTTCTATGATGTGATCGTGGAGGCGAATATTTGAGTTACGATGTTGGCCTTCATTTAAAACAATGTGGAATAGTTTCACAACTCACGCCACCTGGAACACCACAGCGTAATGGTGTGTCCGAACGTCGTAACCGTACTTTATTAGATATGGTACAATCTATGATGTCTCTTACCGATTTACCACTATAATTTTGGGGTTATGCATTAGAGACAATTGCATTCACGTTAAATAGGGCACCGTATAAATCTATTGATACGACACCATACGAACCATGGTTTGGCAAGAAACCTAAGCTATCGTTTCTTAAAGTTTGTGGTTGCGACACTTATGTCAAAAGGCTTCAGCCTGATAAGATCAAACCCAAATCGGAGAAGTGTGTCTTCATAGGATACCCTAAGGAAACAATTGGGTACACCTTCCATGACAGATCCGAAGGCAAGAACTTTGTTGCTGAGAATGAGACCTTTCTAGAGAAAGAGTTTCTCTCGAAAGAAGTTAGTGGGAGGACAGTAGAACTTGATGAGTAAATGTACCTTCTCTCGAATTGGAAAGTAGTACATCAGAGAAAATTGTTCCCGTGATGCCTACACCAACTAGAGAGGAAGCTAAAGATGATGGTCATGAAACTTCAGATCAAGTTACTACTGAATTTTGTAGGTCAACCAGAGCACGGTCTGCACCAGAGTGGTATTGTAATCCTGTCCTAGAAGTCATGTTACTAGACCAAGGAGAACCTACAAACTATGAAGAAGCTATGATGAGCCCAGATTCCGACAGACGGCTTGAGGCCATGTAATCTGAGGTAGGATCCATGTATGAGAACAAAGTGTGCACTTTGGTGGACTTGCCCGATGATCGGTAAGCCATAGAGAATAAATGGATCTTCAAGAAGAAAACTGACGCTGATGGTTGAAGGAAATATGCCCTAGAGGCAATAATAAAGTTATTATTTATTTCCTCATATCATGATAAATGTTTATTATTCATGCTAGAATTGTATTACCCGGAAACATAATACATGTGTGAATACATAGACAAACATAGGGTCACTAGTATGCCTCTACTTGACTAGCTCGTGAATCAAAGATGGTTAAGTTTCCTAACCATATACATGAGTTGTCATTTGATTAACAGGATCACATCATTAGGAGAATGATGTGATTGACTTGACCCATTCCGTTAGCTTAGCACTTGATCGTTTAGTATGTTGCTATTGCTTTCTTCATGACTTATACATGTTCCTATGACTATGAGATTATGTAGCTCCCGCTTATTGGAGGAACACTTTGTGTGCTACCAAATGTCACAATGTAACTGTGTGATTATAAAGGTGCTCTACAGGTGTCTCCAAAGGTACTTGTTGAGTTGACGTATTTCGAGATTAGGATTTGTCACTCCGATCGTTGGAGACGTGTCTCTGGGCCCTCTCGGTAATGCACATCACTATAAGCCTTGCAAGCAATGTAGCTAATGAGTTATTTACGGGATGATGCATTACATAACGAGTAAAGAGACTTGCTGGTAACGAGATTGAACTAGGTATTGAGATACCGATGATCAAATCTCGGGCAAGTAACATACCGATGACAAAGGGAACAACGTATGTTGTTATGCGGTTTGACCGATAAAGATCTTCGTAGAATATGTAGGAACCAATATGAGCATCCAGGTTACGCTATTGGTTATTGACCAGAGACGTGTCTCGGTCATGTCTACATAGTTCTCGGACCCATAGGGTCCGCATGCTTAAAGTTAGATGACAGTTATATTATGAGTTTATGTCTTTTGATGTACTGAAGGTTGTTTGGAGTCCCGAATGTGATCACGGACATGATGAGGAGTCTTGAAATGGTCGAGACATGAAGATCGATATATTGGACGACTATATTTGGACACCGGAAAGGTTCTGGGTGAGAAAACTATGATTCACGCTCAGGTTAAACTTGATATGTTCCTAGAGAAAACTATGTTGAAAGATGTTAGTAGCACTGATGCGGATTGGATCCATGATCTAAGGATTGTCCTCATTGCTGCACAGAATAATTATGTCCTTGATCCACCACTAGGTGACAGACCTATTGCAGGAGAAGATGCAGACGTTATGAATGTTTGGCTAGCTCAATATCATGACTACTTGATAGTTTAGTGCACCATGCTTAACGGCTTAGAATCGGGACTTCAAGGACATTTTGTAACGTCATGGACCATATGAGATGTTCCAGGAGTTGAAGTTAATATTTCAAGCAAATACCCGAGTTGAGAGATATGAAGTCTCCAACAAGTTCTATAGCTAAAAGATGGAGGAGAATTGCTCAACTAGTGAGCATGTGCTCAGATTGTCTGGGTACTACAATCGCTTGAATCAAGTGGGAGTTAATCTTCCAGATAAGATAGTGATTGACAGAGTTCTCTAGTCACCATCACCAAGTTACTAGAACTTCGTGATGAACTATAGTATGCAAGGGATGACGAAAACGATTCCCGAGCTCTTCGTGATATTGAATTCGACGAAGGTAGAAATCAAGAAAGAGCATCAAATGTTCATGATTGACAAGACCACTAGTTTCAAGAAAAGGGCAAAGGGAAAGAAAGGGAACTTCAAGTAGAATGACAAGCAAGTTGTCACTCCCGCGAAGAAGCCCAAAGCTGGACCAAAGCCTGAAACTGAGTGCTTACATTGCAAAGGAAATGGTCACTGGAAGCGGAAATGACCTGAATATTTGGTGGATAAGAAGGATGGCAAAGTGAACAAGGGTATATTTGATATACAGGTTATTGATGTGTACCTTACTAGTGTTTATAGTAGCCCCTGAGTATTTTATACTTGTTTGGTTGCTAAAAATTAGTAACTCGAAACAGGAGTTACAGAAGAAACAAAGACTAGTTGAGGGTGAAGTGACGATGTGTGTTGGAAGTGGTCCCATGATTGATATGATCATCATCGCACACTCCCTATACTTTCAAGATTAGTGTTAAACCTAAATAAATGTTATTTGGCATTTGCGTTGAGCATGAATATGATTTGATCATGTTTATTGCAAAACGGTTATTCATTTAAAGTCAGAGAATAATTGTTCTTTTGTTTACATGAACAAAACCTTCAATGGTCATACACCCAATGAAAATAGTTTGTTGGATCTCGATCGTAGTGATACACATATTCATAATATTGATGCCAAAAGATGCAAAGTTGATAATGATAGTGCAACATATTTGTGGCACTGCTGTTTGGGTCATATTGGTGCAAAGCGCATGAAGAAACTCCATAAAAATTGACTTTTGGAATCACTTGATTATGAATCATTTGATGCTTGCGAACCGTGCCTTATGGGCAAGATGACTAAAACTCCATTCTCCGGAACAATGGAACGAGCTACTGACTTATTGGAAATAATACATACCGATGTATGCGATCCAATGAGTGTTGATGCTCGTGGCAAGTATCGTTATTTTATGACCTTCACAGATGATTTGAGCAGATATGGGTATATCTACTTAATGAAACACAAGTCTGAAACATTTGAAAAGTTCAAAGAATTTCAGAGTGAAGTGGAGAATCATCATAACAAGAAAATAAAGTTTCTACGATCTGATCGTGGAGGAGAATATTTGAGTTACGAGTTTGGCCTTCACATAAAACAATGTGGAATAGTTTCACAGCTCACGCCACATGGAACACCACAGCATAATGGTGTGTCCGAGCGTCATAACCACACTTTATTGGATACGATGCAATCTATGATGTATCTTACCGATTTACCACTATCGTTTTGGGGTTATGCATTAAAGACAGTTGCATTCACTTTAAATAGGGCACCATGAAAATCCGTTTGAGACGACGCCTTATGAACTATGGTTTGGCAAGAAACCAAAGTTGTCGTTTCTTAAAATTTGGGACTGTGATGCTTATGTGAAAAACTTTCAACCTGATAAGCTCGAACCCAAATCGGAGAAGTGCGTCTTCATAGAATACCCAAAGGAAACTATTGGGTACACCTTCTATCACAGATTCGAAAGCAAGATATTTGTTGCTAAGATGGATCCTTTCTAGAAAAGGAGTTTCTCTCGAAAGAAGTGAGTGGGAGAAAAGTAGAACTTGATAAGGTAATAGTACCTTCTCCTGAATTGGAAAATAGTTCATCACTGAAATCAGTTCCAGTGATTCCTACACCAATTAGTGAGGAAGCTAATGATGATGATCATGAAACTTCAGATCAAGTTACTACAGAACCTCGTAGGTCTTCCAGACTACGGTCTGCACCAGAGTGGTACGGTAATCTTGTTCTGGAAGTCATGTTACTAGACCATGATGAACTTACGAACTATGAGGAAGCGATGATGAGCCCAGATTCCACGAAATGGCCTGAAGGCCATGAAATCTGAGATAGGATCCATGTATGAGAACAAAGTGTGGACTTTGGTGGACTTTCCCGATGATCGGCAAGCCATAGAAATTAAATGGATCTTCAAGAGGAAGACGGATGTTGATAGTAGTGTTACTATCTACAAAACTTGACTTGTCGCAAAAACAAAAGGTTTTCGACAAGTTCAAGGTGTTGACTACAATGAGATTTTCCCAACTGTAGCGATGCTTAAGTCTATCCGAATCATGTTAGCAATTGCCACATTTTATGAAATCTGGCAAATGGATGTCAAAACTGCATTCCTTAATGGTTTTCTTAAAAGAAGAGTTGTATATGATGCAACCAGAAGGTTTTGACAATCCTAAAGGTGCTAACAAAATGTGCAAGCTCCAGCGATCCATCTATGGATTGGTGCAAGCATCTCGGAGTTGGAATATATGCTTTGATAAGTTGATCAAAGCATATAGTTTTATACGGACTTGCAGTGAAGCCTGTATTTACAATAAAGTGAGTGGGAGCACTACAGCCTTTCTGATAAGTATATGTGAGTGATATATTGTTGATCAGAAATGATGTAGATTTTTTTTGAAAAGCATAAAGGAGTATTTGAAAGGAGTTCTTTAAAAGAAAGACCTCAGTAAAGCTACTTACATATTGAGCATCAAGATCTATTGAGATAGATCAAGACTCTTGATAAGATTTTCAATGAGTACATACCTCGACAAGATTTTGAAGTAGTTCAAATTGGAACAGTCAAAGAAAGAGTTCTTGCCTGTGTTGCAAAGGTATGAAATTCAGTAAGACTCAAATCCCGACCACAGCAGAAAATAGAAAGAGAATGAAAGTCATTCCCTATGCATCAGTCATAGGTTCTATAAAAGTATGCCATACTATGGACCAGACCTATTGTATACTCTGCCTTGGTTTGGCAAGGAAGTACAATAGTGATCTAGGAGTAGATCACTGGACATTGGTCAAAATTATCCTTAGTGGAATAAGGATATGTTTCTCGATTATGGAGATGACAAGAGGTTTGTCGTAAAGGGTTACGTCGATACAAGTTTTGGCACTGATCCAGATGACTCTAAGTCTTAATCTGGATACATATTTAAAGTGGGAGCAATTAGCTAGAGTAGCTCCGTGCAGAGCATTGTAGACATAGAATATTTGCATAATACATACGGCTCTGAATGTGACAGAACGGTTGACTAAACTTCTCTCACAAGCAAAACATGATCATACCTTAGTACTCTTCGGGTGTTAATCACATAGCGATGTGAACTAGATTATTGACTCTAGTAAACCCTTTGGGTGTTGATCACATGACGATGTGAACTATGGGTATTAATCACATACAGATGTGAATATTGGTGTTAAATCACATGGCGATGTGAACTAGATTATTGACTCTAGTGCAAGTGGGAGACTGAAGGAAATATGCCCTAGAGGCAATAATAAAGTTATTATTTATTTCCTCATATCATGATAAATGTTTATTATTCATGCTAGAATTGTATTACCAGGAAACATAATACATGTGTGAATACATAGACAAACATAGTGTCACTAGTATGCCTCTACTTGACTAGCTCGTGAATCAAACATGGTTAAGTTTCCTAACCATAGACATGAGTTGTCATTTGATTAACGGGATCACATCATTAGGAGAATGATGTGATTGACTTGACCCATTCCGTTAGCTTAGCACTTGATCGTTTAGTATGTTCCTATTGCTTTCTTCATGACTTATACATGTTCCTGTGACTATAAGATTATGTAACTCCCGCTTACCGGAGGAACACTTTGTGTGCTATCAAACGTCACAACATAACTGGGTGATTATAAAGGTGCTCTACAGGTGTCTCCAAAGGTACTTGTTGAGTTGACGTATTTCGAGATTAGGATTTGTCACTCCGATCGTAATGCACATCTCTGGGCCCTCTCGGTAATGCACATCACTATAAGCCTTGCAAGCAATGTAGCTAATGAGTTAGTTACGGGATGATGCATTACGTAACGAGTAAAGAGACTTGCCGGTAACGAGATTGAACTAGTGTGACACTCCAAAATTTTTGGTGGTTTGTTTTTCAAAAGAGCCTTGCTTGGTTTGAAAGAAGGTCATTTAAACCCTTCCTAAAAACCATCTTCTAAGTTTGCCCTCTCAAAAATCCTTTTCTTGGATTTAGTTTCTTTTAAAAAGAAAACCCTTTTAGTTTTGGGCTTTTATCTGGTTTTGATCCCTTCTAAATTTTACCATGCCACCTATGGTAAAAAATTCCCAAAACCTCTCCTCCCACTATGGTACAATCCAAACATTCTGTCCAAACAAATAAAATCCATTTTTTGGATTTTATTCCAACTATTTCTCCTCCCAATATAAATCTGTCTTTTCTTTTGAGTCTGGGTGGATTGCAAAGCAAGTACCCTAATGCTTTTGATTTTTGACCTCAACTCAACACCCTTGGATAGTCCTTGGTACCCACAACCCAGAACCATCTTGATCCACTCTTCTCCTGTTCAAATATTTCAAAATTCACTCACTGCAAGTTTGGACCAGATTTGCCAAATTTGGTGAAATTCATATCTACACCTCTCCAAAAATTCTACAAATATTCAGGCAGCCTCTAGATGCAATGAGAGGCCCCTCCACCAAAAACCAGCTCAAGGAAAAATCCCTACACACTAGAATCATTCTGTCGAACACCTTGCATGCACTAGTACTGTTCACTTTCAGAAAATTCAGAAGTTCAGTGTCATTCTCCGTCAGTAACTTCAGTCACGAGTCCACAGTGCCCTTGGCACGTTGCTCGCAGCCTATCCCTCTTGTCCGGAGCTTCACACGAGCGCTTGGCGCGTTCCTGGTGTCGGTGGCGCCCTGGCCCGCCTGCGCCGGCGTGCTTTGCGGCGGGTGCACCATCGTAACGGACGACAGGGGGCAGAACTGCGGCGCAACGCCGTTCGGCGCCGCCCAAACCCCCTGGTGACTCCGCCAGCGCACGCATGCAGCACCGCCGCCGTGGCGCGGCACGCGCAGAGCGCGCTCCCTGCCGCCGATGGGCCCGCGCCGCCCCGTTCCGTCGAGCTCCCCCTAAACAACCCAATCCCGACGCGGTTAGCATCTAAACGGAACCAGGGAACACCCACGACGATGCTCAACCTTTGAACCTTCCCGTGCAACCACTGCGCCGCCGTAATCACCTCGCCGGAGAACCCCGTTCTCAGCAACCGCCTCGGGGCGGCTACATATAGCACCCCGAGCTTGCTCTCGCCTCCGCACGACTCCAACATCTCACCAGACCCCGCCCGGCTATTGAACGAGCCTCGAGGGGCCTTTCCTCCTCGACTCCGGCCACCCCCATCTGCCTCGGGCTCCGGCATCGCTCTCTCCGGTGAGAACCCCTCCGCCGCCCTACTTTCGACCGTAGCCTCGTACCACCTCTAGTAAGATAACCCCCACCTCAATTTTGACCTCGCAGCTCTCTCCAGCGAGATCCACGACCACCCGAACCGCCGTCCGCCGGAGCAAGCGTCGCCGCCGACGTGGTACTCGCCGGCGACCACCACCACCTCCCACAGACGCGGAATGGCGCCTGAACACAGAGGTACTCTCCGATCTCCCTGCCTCGCCGTGGATCACCGCCGGCGACCACCGCGGCTCTCGGACGCCGATGAGCCCCGGCTCCCTCGTTTGAAAATTCAAACCTGGCGGGTGGGACCCGCCCGTCAGCCTCTCATGTGTTTTCTTTTTCGAATCGTTCACTAAAAACATACTCTGGCAAATACGCTTCCAGTCTGAACCGTTTTTCTGTATTTTTCAGCAAAACCCCCTGGAAGTTTTCTGTTTCATTACAGATGAGTCCTTGGGTTAAAACCCTTATAACTTTTTAACAGAAAGGAATTTTTGAGTGATTCTTTTTCTGTCCTCTTCAAATTTTTGTCTAGTTTTTTTATCATAATTATTTGTAAAATATTTGTCTAGATACCGGAGGAGGTGACGGAGCTGCAAACCTCGCACAGTTAGACTCCGACTACTCAGAACCAGGCAAGCATGTTTGAACTCTTGATATGATGAGTGTTGTTGCGTGTTTGCATTTTAGTATGATCATGGCATGTTTATGAATAACTATTTGAATGTTATATGTCATATACATAATCGGAAAGTAAGTTTCGGTAAGCATTATGTTGTTGGATACATATTTGCATAGCCATGTGTTGGCATGAGGATGGGTAAGATGGCAGTGTTGTGACATGCCAGACTTAGGCCAGTCCTTTTGACAGCAGTGTCAACATGATCAAATCATATTCCATTCATTTCCTTCCTGTGCTGCCACATGTTTTCCGCAAGGGATATGGCATAGTAAGTTGCAACCATTTTCCTGGTACATACCAAGTGGAGAGGCCGGGATGAGGGTTCCATGGCCCTGGATTAGAGCCCGTCATCCGGTCAGGGGGCATGGGTGTTTCCAGTTGGGACAGAGAGGGGGGCACCCCTTAGAGCGCGCGTATAGAAATTTGATCCCATGCTATTCGGGGTTGTGGCCTCCCCGTCTCAAAGTTTTTCTTGGACGTTGACCAGGGTGATTCCTGGCATCGTGAGGTGAAATGGGTGTGTACTAGTTAAATGTGTTTCTACTGAAATACCGTAAACGGAACTAGTCCTTCGTTACTACGGAAATCCATTGGCTGTGGTCAGTCCATCCAAACTCCGCAGAGTCTCGAATCCGTCAATTGTCTTGTACTTTGTTCAAGTACTACATTCATCTTATCTTGTCAGGTATCAGCCTCAGTGACAAAACTCCGGTGGGATTTATGTGTGATAAATCCGGTTAAAAGATTATTCTTGTGGATGGACTAATCTTGTTATTCACATTCATTGCAAGCCCTGTCTACGATGTCGCTCAGACGTCCGACGGTGGCATACTTGTTATTTATTTTTGTTATAGGCCCTGTCTGTGATGTTGCTCAGACGTCCGACGGCGGCATATCTGTTATTTACATTTGTTACAAGTCCTGTCTGCGATGTCGCTCAAACGTCCGACGGTGGCATTTCTTTTATAGCCCTTTATGTGATGTCGCTCAGACGTCCGACTATGGCATTTCTTTTAAATCCATGTCTGTGATGTCGCTCAGACATCCGATGTGGCATTTCTTTTATAGCCCTTTACGTGATGTCGCTCAGACGTCCGACTGTGGCATTTCTTTTAAAGCCCTGTCTGTGATGTCGCTCAGACGTCCGACTGTGGCATTTCTTTTAAGCCCTTTATGTGATGTCGCCCAGACGTCCGACTGTGGCATTTCTTTTAAGCCCTTTATGTGGTGTCGCTTAGACGCCCAACTGCGGCATGCATTTTATTTATTTACCTTTCGAGGCGTGGCTCCAGACACCCGATCGGCTTTCAGTTATTTATTTTATTCATCAAGTCCTGCAATATTATCGTTATTTTATGAGCATCATCCTTGTTCATGACGCATTCATGCATTCATTGATTATATCTTTTGTCGGAACTGTCTTGCGAGTACTTTCAAGTACTCACCTGGCTTGTTGATTTGGCCAGATGTTGATGAAGGCGACCTCATGGATGAAGAGTTTGATAGCGAGTCCGACGCCTAGAGGAGTCCCAGTCAGTCCCATGCGATCCTGTCTTGGTCATCGTATTATCCGCTTCCGCAACCCCGAATAAATTCATCGAGCCTCACCTCGACGCTTGATGTACTGCCAGTAGAAGTCAAGTTATCCACCACCACTTTTCCTCGAGCTAGTAGCATGCCACCCCACCCCTATGTCATAACCGCCCTTATGTAAGATATTGGCGAGTTTGTAATAAACTGTTGAGCAGCCTCAGCTCAATCCTGTAATATATTTGATGCTATTGGTTCTCTGTTTATCAAGCTTTTGTCTCCCAGAAAGGATGACTTTTCCTATACTGGGTTTAAAAGATCGGTTTTATCAATAATCATATTATTGAAAAGCCGGTCGTGACAGACTTGGTAACCAGAGCCAGGCTGACTGTAGGAAGCCACTAGGTGCGATCGCTAATTGGTTATTAGCATGATAGAGTTATTCATGTTTTTTACAAGTGTAGACATTTTTCTGACAGTCAGCATAAAATTTTATGATCTGATCACTCAGAATTTTTGCCTACTTTTGTAGATGACCGGCAACAACTGCGAGTCTCAAATGTTCGCCAACGTGCCTGAGGGGTTTGTCAAACTCCTCTCCTTCATCGTTCAGGTCGCGATGGGGCCATCCGTGCGCCCAGTCTTCACGCTTTATCCACACAAGATCAACGACAGTCTGACTATGCACCAGGCCGCGGTGCAATTCAGAGGAGGCCATGCTGAAATACACCGTCTCCGGTTCGTGGGGAGAGCCATGCCTACAGAAAGGCATGCTATGCAGATGGCTCCCCGCGAGACGATAGCCCGTCTTCGGGATGTTCTTCCTGCAATGAAGACCCGTCGCTACCGCTACCTTCCATGCCATGTGCCTTATACCTGTCACTACTCCTTCTCTTGCCCCAGAGGAGAGCGAGACAAAGCCTTTGAGATGCTTGTCGAGTACCTCCGAGCCCTGGAGGCAGCATTCGACTGCATGGTGGATGACCTCGTAGGTGCACGCATGGACTCAGTTCATGGCTGTGCTGCTAACAGGAGGGAACTCCTACACACCGCTCCACCATTGACTTTCGTGTCATCCGCAGCCTCTCACTCACCTTCCATACTCGCCACTACTCGTCGTCTGCCTACCATAGAGGAATTTAACCAGGCTATTGCACCCACTCCCGCCCGCTCTGCACCACTTGTTGCACCCACTCCCATACGTGCTACCCCACCTATTCCACCCACTCGTATTCGTGTTATTCCGCCTACGGCACCTGCTCCATCAGCTCAGCACAACGTTTCTCGTCTGGAACCTATTAGTGAGGAGGGGGTTGATTCCCCAGCGTCTCTGCGTCTCACCCTCGGCAGGCCAAGGGAGATCCTCACCATCTCCGACTAAGTACGCATAGACGCCATGCGATGTATCGACTTGTGTAATATGTTTTATGTGCATAGGTTGTGAGAAGTAGCCTGTTTGCGCACCATGTAGGATCTGGAGGAGTGCACTAGTTTAAATAACATGTCAGAGTTATGTACGCATATCCTGAGTGATGTAATGTATAATTATGCCCGCGTGTAAGATATGCACTAGTCCTTCTCCGCGCAATCGTGTGTTTCCAAAAATATCCTGGAGTTTAAGAATGTTCTTTGTGTGTGATTTTATTGACTTTTGCGACTTTTTTTCTTGTCTTACGAGTTCACAAAAATATATCCCCAGAGTGAAAGATGTCTCGTCCTTGGACGCGCTCCATGCCAACTCAGCCAGAAGAAAATTATGGCACGCCACAGAACCAAAATTTCACTCAGGGACAGACAAGTCAACAGGGCAGTGAAACAGCTTTTACACAAGTTTGTCATTTGTACGAACAGAGTCAACAGCAACACCAGGAAATGATGAACCAATTCATCAATATGGGAAGTAACCATGGTCAGTATCAACCGCAATACAGATTATCTGAGTTACAAAAGACGCATCCTCCAACATTTTCTCATACTGACAAGCCTCTTGAGGCCGAGGACTGGCTTCGAGACATGGAGAGAAAATTAACTATCGCACAGTGTTCAGACCGTGAAAAAGTACTGTATGCACCACATTATCTCACAGGTGCAGCTGCATCGTGGTGGGAAAACTTCCTGCACATGCACCCCAACGAAAATGAAATCACCTGGGAAAATTTCAAAGAAGGTTTTCGTGGGGCACATATTCCTAAGAGCGTCATGAAAATCAAGAAGAAGGAATTTGATGAACTCAAGCAAAGAGCCATGACAGTGTCAGAATACAACAGCCAATTCACACTGCTATCTCGCTACGCCAATGAAGAACGCATGACCGAGAGCAAGAAGATGGAAAAATTCTTGGAAGGCCTGGCACCCGCCCTTAAGTGCCAGCTAGTTGTGCATACCTTTCCAGATTTTAAAACACTAGTGGATAAGGCCATTACCCTGGAAAATGAGCGAGGTAGCCTGGAAGATTTCCGCAAACGGAAAAGGGACCAGACTACTTTTTCTCGCAATCACAGAAGCAAGAAGGAATTTCAGAAGGGGGATTCACACAAAACCCCGGCGAATAATTCACGTCCAACCAAGAATTTCCATGCAAGAGACAAAGAGTTCACCTATCGCCCAGGCGTTACCTGTTATGCTTGTGGAGAAGAAGGGCACTATGCCAAGCAGTGTCCCAAGCCAAGGAACTCAAACCCGAAGCTCAATAATGGTGGAAATAATTCAGCACCAAAGCGAAGAATTTCAACCCCAACAACAACCACCGGAAAGGTCACTTGAACCACGTGACCCGAGAGGAAGCACAGAACGCCCCAGATATCATACTCGGTACGTACCCCGTCAACACAATACCTGCCATGGTTTTATTTGATTCTGGAGCTTCTCACTCATTCGTTTCGAAAAGTTTTGCTTTGCAAAATAATTTTTCGATGCTTCCCTTGGAAAAATCAATGATCATCAAGTCCCCTGGAATTAAGCAAGTGACCCAGAGTTACTGTCAAGGTGTGGTTATTGAATTTGAAGGATTGAAGTTTTACGCCAACCTTATTGTACTGGAAAGCAAAGGACTGGATGTCATCCTGGGAATGGACTGGTTAACCACCAACAAAGGTTTTATTGACTGCTTCAACCGTACCGTGATTCTCACACACCATCATGAGAAGAAAATAAAAGTTTCAGCCAAAGAGAGACAAATACCTCGGCAACCTAGATTAAACAAGGTGGACGTTTCTGAGCTAAACAAGGTTCCAGTACTAAGTGAATTCCCAGACGTATTTCCAGAAGAACTACCAGGCATGCCTCCAAACCGAGAGATAGAATTCAGCATTGAGCTAGCACCCGGAACCACTCCTATTTATAAGAAACCTTACAGAATGGCACCATCCGAATTGGTAGAGTTGAAGAAGCAAATAAGAGAATTATTGGAGAAAGGATACATACGAGCCAGCTCCTTACCTTGGGGTTCTCCAATTTTATTTGCCAAGAAGAAGGATGGAACAATGAGGTTGTGTATTGATTATCGAGCTTTCAACATGGTCACAATCAAGAACAAATACCCAATGCCCCGAATAAATGATTTATTCGATCAGCTCGCACAGGCCAAAGTCTTCTCAAAAATTGACTTGAGATCAGGGTACCACCAATTAAAAGTACGAACAGAAGATATTCCCAAGACCGCATTCACCTCCAGATATGGGCTGTATGAGTTCATAGTGATGCCATTCGGACTAACCAACGCCACCGCATATTTTGTTCACCTCATGAACAAAGTGTTTATGAAGTATATGGACAAGTTTGTTGTGGTATTCATCGATGATATTCTGATATATTTCAAAATACCAGAAGAGCACGCCGAACATCTCAGGATTTTACTCGGAGAACTCAGGAAACATCAACGGTACGCCAAATTCAGCAAATGTGAATTTTGGCTAAGGCAGGTGGGTTTTCTGGGCCACGTGCTAACCCAAGAAGGTATTGCAGTAGACCCGGAAAAAGTCAAGGCCGTACTTGGCTGGAAACCACCAGCTAACGTAACGGACGTACGGAGTTTCTTGGGAATGGCAGGATATTATCGGAGATTTATTGAAGGATTCTCCACTATAGCAAAGCCCATGACACAATTGCTCAAGAAAGGCAAGAAGTTTGAATGGACAGAAGCATGTGAGAAAAGCTTCCAAGAGCTAAAAAGCAAATTAACAACGGCACCAGTATTAATCGTGACAGATATACACAAGAATTTTGAGGTATATTGTGACGCATCCCGGAAGGGCCTCGGATGCGTATTGATGCAAGAAGGCAAGGTAGTTGCGTATGTCTCTAGACAACTATGCAAGCATGAGGAAAATTATCCCACCCATGACCTGGAATTAGCAGCAGTCATCCATGCACTCAAGGAATGGAGACACTTTCTGCTTGGGAATCGTTGTGAGATATACACAGACCATAAGAGTCTTAAGTATATTTTCACACAGCCAGAATTAAATTTACGGCAACGACGCTGGTTAGAGTTGGTGAAGGATTATGATGTTGGAATCCACTATCACCCCGGAAAAGCAAATGTTGTGGCGGATGCACTTAGTCGCAATCCCAGCACGGACGACGACAGTATACCAAAATTGAGGCCAGAATTTCAACAAGAATTTGCCCGACTCAATCTAATAATGGTTACCGAAGGCAGTGTGTCGAATATAGAAATACAGCCTACCCTGATGGAAATTATCAAGGAAGCCCAGCACGGACACCCCAGCATTGAGGGCATAAAAAGAAAAGTGAGTTTGGGAAGAGCCTTAGAATTCAACGTGGATGAGCAAGGAATATTGTGGTATGGAGAAAGGCTATGCGTACCAAATGTCAAGGACCTCAAACAGTGGATATTGACAGAAAGTCACACAGCTCTGTATTCAATCCATCCTGGAGGGACAAAAATGTACAAGGATCTTCAAGAAAATTTCTGGTGGTACGGTATGAAGAGAGATATAGCCATGTTCATCGCCTGCTGTGACTCTTGTCAACGTATCAAGGCCGAGCACCAGAAACCAGCCTGACTGTTACAGCCAAATAAGATACCCGAGTGGAAATGGGACGAGATTGGAATGGACTTTATCGTTGGACTGCCACGGTCACGACACGGAAATGATGCCATTTGGGTCATAACCGACAGATTAACCAAGGTGGCACATTTTATTCCGGTAAAAACAACTTACACCACTCAGAGACTAGCCAGACTTTATCTTGCCCGTATCGTCTGCCTATATGGAGTCCCTAAGACTATCATCTCCGATAGAGTCACACAGTTCGTCTCTACATTCTGGGATCACCTACAACAGGCACTGGGAACCCAACTAGCCTTCAGTACCGCATACCATCCCCAGACTGATGGGCAGACGGAACGCGTAAACCAAATCCTAGAAGACATGCTAAGAGCTTGTGTCCTCACCTACGGGAACAGTTGGGAAGAAAGTTTGCCATATGCAGAGTTCGCATACAACAACAGCTATCAAGCCAGCTTGCAAATGGCACCCTTTGAAGCTCTATATGGGAGAAGATGTCGTACCCCGCTAAATTGCTCAGAGACCGGAGACAGCCATATCTTTGGCCCAGATATGCTCAAGGAGGCCGAGGAGAAAGTTAAGACAATTAGGGAACGACTCAAAACAGCTCAAAGTCGGCAAAAGAGTTATTACGACCGAAAGCATCGGGAAATCAGTTTTGAACCCGGAGAATTGGTATACCTGAGAGTTTCTCCTATGAAGGGTCTGCAACGATTCAAGATTAAAGGGAAACTAGCACCAAGATTCATCGGACCATTTCATATAGTGGCCCGACGAGGCAAGGTAGCCTACCAACTGGACCTACCCGGAGACTTATCTGGTATCCACAATGTGTTTCACATCTCGCAGTTGAGAAAATACATGAGCAACCCAAAGAAGCGAGTTTCACATGAGTATATTGATGTGCAACCGGACCTCACTTACCGGGAGCACCCAATAAAAATATTAGAAGAGTCTGAGAGGAGGACCCGACAGAAAACCATTAAGTTTTTCAGAGTTCAATGGAGTAATCACATCGAGAATGAAGCAACTTGGGAGAGCGAGGATTTTCTTCGGACAGAGCACCCACACCTGTTTAAGGATCAGCTGAAATCTCGGGGACGAGATTTTTCCTAAGGGGGTAGGTGCTGTGACCCTCCAAAATTTTTGGTTGTTTGTTTTTCAAAAGAGCCTTGCTTGGTTTGAAAGAAGGTCATTTAAACCCTTCCTAAAAACCATCTTCTAAGTTTGCCCTCTCCAAAATCCTTTTCTTGGATTTAGTTTCTTTTAAAAAGAAAACCCTTTTAGTTTTGGGCTTTTATTTGGTTTTGATCCCTTCTAAATTTTACCATCCCACCTATGGTAAAAAATTTCCCAAAACCTCTCCTCCCACTTTGGTAGAATCCAAACATTCTATCCAAACAAATAAAATCCATTTTTTGGATTTTATTCCAACTATTTCTCCTCCCAATATAAATCTGTCTTTTCTTTTGAGCCTAGGTGGATTGCAAAGCAAGTACCCTAATGCTTTTGATTTTTGACCTCAACTCAACACCCTTGGATAGTCCTTGGTACCCACAACCCAGAACCATCTTGATCCACTCTTCTCCTGTTCAAATATTTCAAAATTCACTCACTGCAAGTTTGGACCAGATTTGCCAAATTTGGTGAAATTCATATCTACACCTCTCCAAAAATTCTACAAATATTCAGGCAGCCTCTAGATGCAATGAGAGGCCCCTCCACCAAAAACCAGCTCAAGGAAAAATCCCTACACACTAGAATCATTCTGCCGAACACCTTGCATGCACTACTACTGTTCACTTTCAGAAAATTCAGAAGTTCAATGTCGATCTCCATCAGTAACTTCAGTCACGAGTACACAGTGCCCTTGGCACGTTGCTCGCAGCCTATCCCTCTTGTCCGGAGCTTCACATGAGCGCTTGGCGCGTTCCTGGTGTCGGTGGCGCCCTGGCCCGCCTGCGCCGGCATGCTTTGCGGCGGGTGCACCACCGTAACGGACGACAGGGGGCAGAACTGCGGCGCAACGCCGTTCGGTGCCGCCCAAACCCCCTGGTGACTCCGCGTGGCCGTTTCCTCGCCAGCGCACGCATGCAGCACCGTCGCCGTGGCGCGGCACGCGCAGAGCGCGCTCCCTGCCGCCGACGGGCCCGCGCCGCCCCGTTCCGTCGAGCTCCCCCTAAACAACCCAATCCCGACGCGGTTAGCATCTAAATGGAACCAGGGAACACCCACGATGATGCTCAACCTCTGAACCCTCCCGTGCAACCACTGCGCCGCTGTAATCACCTCGTCGGAGAACCCCGTTATCGGCAACCGCCTCGGGGCGGCTATATATAGCACCCCGAGCTTGCTCTCGCCTCCGCACAACTCCACCATCTCACCAGACCCCGCCCGGCCACTGAACGAGCCTCGAGGGGCCTTTCCTCCTCGACTCCGGCCACCCCCATCCACCTCGGGCTCCGGCATCATTCTCTCCGGTGAGAACCCCTCCGCCGCCCTACTTTCGACCGTAGCCTCGTACCACCTCTAGTAAGATAACCCCCACCTCAATTTTGACCTCGCAGCTCTCTCCGGCGAGATCCATGACCACCCGAACCGCCGTTTGCCGGAGCAAGCGTCGTCGCCGACGTGGTACTCGCCGGCGACCACCACCACCTCCCACAGACGCGGAATGGCACCCTGAACACAGAGGTACTCTCCGATCTCCCTGCCTCGCCGTGGATCGCCGCCGGCGTCCACCGCGGCTCTCGGCCGCCGACGAGCCCCGGCTCCCTCGTTTGAAAATTCAAACCTGACGGGTGGGACCCGCCCGTCAGCCTCTCCTGTGTTTTTTTTTCTAATCGTTTACTGAAAACGTACTCTGGCAAATACGCTTCCACTCTGAACCGTTTTTCTGTATTTTTCTGCAAAACCCCCTGCAAGTTTTCTGTTTCATTACAGATGAGTCCTTGGGTTAAAACCCTTATAACTTTTTATAGAAAGGAATTTTGCAGTGATTCTTTTTCTGTCCTCTTCAAATTTTTGTCTAGTTTTTTATCATGATTATTTGAAAAATATTTGGAACACTTTTCTGTACACTCACGGTATTTATGTTGCGTGCGTATCTTTTCTTATACCGTAGATACCGAAGGAGGTGACGGAGCTGCAAACCTCGCACAGTTAGACTCCGACTACTCCGAACTAGGCAAGCATGTTTGAACTCTTGATATGATGAGTGTTGTTGCGTGTTTGCATTTTAGTATGATCATGGCATGTTTATGAACAACTATTTGAATGTTATATTTCATATACATAATCGGAAAGTAAGTTTCGGTAAGCATTATGTTGTTGGATACATATTTGCATAGCCATGTGTTGACATGAGGATGGGTAAGATGGAAGTGTTGTGACATGCCAGGCTTAGGCCAGTCCTTTTGACAGTAGTGTCAACATGATCAAATCATATTCCCTTCATTTCCTTCCTGTGCTGCCACATGTTTTCCGCAAGGGATATGGCATAGTAAGTTGCAACCGTTTTCCTGGTACACACCAAGTGGAGAGGCCGGGATGAGGGTTCCATGGCCCTGGATTAAAGTCCGTCATCCGGTCAGGGGGCATGGGTGATTCTGGTTGGGACCGAGAGGGGGGCACCCCTTAGAGCGCGCGTATAGAAATTTGATCCCATGCTATTCGAGGTTGTGGCCTCCCCGTTTCAAAGTTTTTCTTGGACGTTGACCAGGGTGATTCCTGGCATCGTGAGTTGAAATGGCTGTGTACTAGTTAAATATGTTTCTACTGAAATACCGTAAACGGAATTAGTCCTTCGTGACTACGGAAATCCGTTGGCTGTGGTCAGTTCATCCAAACTCTGCAGAGTCTCGAATCCGTCAATTGTCTTGTAATTTGTTCAAGTACTACATTCATCTTATCTTGTCAGGTATCAGCCTCAGTGACAAAACTCCGGTGGGATTTATGTGTGATAAATCCGGTTAAAAGATTATTCTTGTGGATGGACTAATCTTGTTATTCACATTCATTGCAAGCCCTGTCTGCGATGTCGCTCAAACGTCCGACGGTGGCATACCTGTTATTTATTTTTGTTATAGGCCCTGTCTGTGATGTCGCTCAGACGTCCGACGGCGGCATATCTGTTATTTACATTTGTTGCAAGTCCTGTCTGCGATGTCGCTCAGACATCCGACGGTGGCATTTCTTTTATAGCCCTTTATGTGATGTCGCTCAGACGCCCGACTGTGGCATTTCTTTTAAATCCCTGTCTGTGATGTCGCTCAGACATCCGACTGTGGCATTTATTTTATAGCCCTTTATGTGATGTCGCTCAGACGTCCGACTGTGGCATTTCTTTTAAAGCCCTGTCTGTGATGTCGCTCAGACGTCCGACTGTGGCATTTCTTTTAAGCCCTTTATGTGATGTCGCCCAGACGTCCGACTGTGGCATTTCTTTTAAGCCCTTTATGTGGTGTCGCTTAGACGCCCGACTGCGGCATGCATTTTATTTATTTACCTTTCGAGGCGTCGCTCCAGACACCCAATCGGCTTTCAGTTATTTATTTTATTCATCAAGTCCTGCAATATTATCGTTATTTTATGAGCATCATCCTTGTTCATGATGCATTCATGCATTCATTGATTATATCTTTTGTCCGAACTGTCTTGCGAGTACTTTCAAGTACTCACCTGGCTTGTTGATTTGGCCAGATGTTGATGAAGGTGATCTCATGGATGAAGAGTTTGATAGCGAGTCCGACGCCTAGAGGAGTCCTAGTCAGTCCCATGCGATCCTGTCTTGGTCATCGTATTATCCGCTTCCGCAACCCCGCATAAATTCATCGAGCCTCACCTCGACGCTCGATGTACTGGCAGTAGAAGTCAATTTATCCACCACCACTTTTCCTCGAGCTAGTAGCATGCCACCCCACCCCTGTGTCATAACCGCCCTTATGTAAGATATTGGCGAGTTTGTAATAAACTGTTGAGCAGCCTCAGCTCAATCCTGTAATATATTTGATGCTACTGGTTCTCTGTTTATGAAGCTTTTGTCTACCAGAAAGGATGACTTTTCCTATACTGGGTTTAAAAGATCGGTTTTATCAATAATCATATTATTGAAAAGCCGGTCGTGACAACTAGGTATTGAGATACCGACGATTGAATCTCGGGCAAGTAACATACCGATGACAAAGGGAACAACGTATGTTGTTATGCGGTTTGACCGATAAAGATCTTCGTAGAATATGTAGGAACCAATATGAACATCCAGGTTCCGCTATTGGTTATTGACCGGAGACGTGTCTCGGTCATGTCTACATAGTTCTCGAACCCATAGGTTCGGCACGCTTAAAGTTAGATGACAGTTATATTATGAGTTTATGTGTTTTGATGTATCAAAGGTTGTTCGGAGTCCCGGATGTGATCATGGACATGACGAGGAGTCTCGAAATGGTCAAGACATGAAGATCGATATATTGGACGACTATATTTGGACACCGGAAAGGTTCCGGGTGAGATTGGGACAATACCGGAGCTC
>NC_041381.1:619532720-619538147 GCF_002162155.2 Triticum dicoccoides
TTTCCTTCCTCCCTCCTTCCTCTTCCTTCCCTCTCCCTCTCCAAATAGGAAAGGGAGGAGTCCTACTCCCGGTGGGAGTAGGACGCCCCCACTAGGGCGCGCCTCCTCCCCTTGGCCGGCCCCCTTATCCACTCCTTTATATTGGGGGGGAGGGGGTGAGGGAGTCCTGGATTAGGGGGTATCCGGACAGCTGGACTATATACTTTGGCCGGACTGTTGGGCTATGAAGATACAAGATTCAAGACTTCGTCCTGTGTCCGGATGGGACTCTCCTTTGCATGGAAGGCAAGCTTTTCCATTTGGATGTTAGATCTCCTTCTCTGTAACCGACTCTGTGTAACCCTAGCCTCCTCCTGTGTCTATATAAACTGGAGTGTTTAGTCTGTAGTACAAGAGCAATCATAATCATAGGCTAGCTTCTAGGGTTTAGCCTCTATGATCTCGTGGTAGATCAACTCTTGTAATACTCATATCATCACGATCAATCAAGAAGGAAGTAGGGTATTACCTCCATCGAGAGGGCCCGAACCTGGGTAAAACATTATGTCCCCTGCCTCCTGTTACCATTAGCCTTAGACGCACAGTTCGGGACCCCCTACCCGAGATCCGCCGGTTTTGACACCAACATTGGTGCTTTCATTGAGAGTTCTGTTGTGTCGTCTCTATAAGGCTTGATGGCCCGTCTCATTGTCAAGGACAACATCACCTCTGTGGGAGTCCTGGCTCTAGGCCAAACTCTCCGACTAGGCGGCTTCGTCATGACCGCCCGATCGGCTGTTGCGCCGACGATGACTTCTCGGGTCATCAAAAATAGCCTCCATGTCAATTCGGAACTAGCCGAACAGATGGATCCAATGGAGCTATCCTCCCTTAACGAGCTCTTGGATCGCATCGCCGCTCCGGGAGTCGCTACAGACTAAGATCGGATTGGGTTTAAACCCGACCAAAGGGATATTAGATCGCCACCGGTCACCCATGAGGTAGCGGTAGTGGAAGATCCACACATGGATTATCCCTCTACTTTGAGGACGAACTATGTCAGGATTACCGAGCTCTCTGAGCCGGATACCCGTTCGCGGGGGGACATGACCCGGACCCTGAACTTAGAATCGGGCAGCGGGCCAGAAAAATTGGGCAACATCACGGAGACCGAGCCGCCAAGCCTGCAAGCTCCTCTGCCCCTGGGTGTCAGATCGGGTCAAAATTCAGATTTAAATACACCCACCCACCCAGAATTATGCCATCTTTCCCATATCAGACAAGAGCCCCAAGAGACAGTACACCGCTACTAGGCCAGATTCCTCCTTGTGATAAACAAGGTCAAGGATTGTCGCGAGGAAGACGCAATCTCACTTTTCTACAAAAATTGCACGAACAAAGGGATCCTCAACGCTATAGGTCGTCGTGACATAGTACACTTTGCTGACTTAGCGGCCATAGTACAGAAGTACTATGCGACGGAAAGCTCCTGGAAAACCCAAACAGACTTCTGGGATAATCCGGCTCTCACTAAACCCTTCGTTCGAACTAAAAGGGTAAACTCTCATAAGTTACCTGATCCAATTCCCAAAAAACCAAAGCCCTCTCCAGGGCGTGGAACCGTATTGGAAGAATGGCTCAATGGGCCATGCAAAATTCACAGCACACCGGATACCACGCCAATGCATAGCCTTAGATCATGTTGGATACTCCGGCAGGTAGCAAAAAGCGGCGAGGATCTCCTTGTAAACCATAAAGCAGAGCAACATCCCGCCGAAGACAACAATGCGGTACTGACAGTCTTCGAGACTTTCGCCTCAAATAATAGGCGCAAGCGAGCTCATCGAAGTTTCGCTGAAGTCTGCCACGGGTTTAGCCTTAGACGCACAGTTCGGGACCCCCTACCCGAGATCCGCCGGTTTTAACACCGACAGGGGGCACCCCATAGACACAACGATTGATCATTGATCTCTTAGCCGTGTGCGGTGCCCCCCTCCACCATAGTCCTCCTCGATAATATCGTAGCAGTGCTTAGGCGAATCCCTGCGACGGTAGAACATCATCATCGTCACCATGCCGTCATGCTGACGGAACTCTCCCTCGACAGTCGGCTGGATCGGAGTTCGAGGGACGTCATCGAGCTGAACGTGTGCAAGAACTTGGAGGTGCCGTGCTTTCGGTGCTTGATCGGTCAGGCCATGAAGACGTACGACTACATCAACCGCGTTATGCTAACGCTTCCGCTTACGGTCTATGAGGGTACGTAGACAACACTCTCCCCTCTCATTGCGATGCATCACCATGATCTTGCGTGTGCGTAGGAAATTTTTTGAAATTACTACGTTACCCAACAGTGGTAATGTTACTATCTATAAAGCTCGACTTGTCGCAAAAGGTTTTCGACAAGTTCAAGGAGTTGACTACAAGGAGACTTTCTCACTCGTAGCAATGGTTATGTCTGTCCGAATCATGTTAGCAATTGCCACATTTTATGATTATGAAATCTGGCAAATGGCCGTCAAAACTGCATTCATTAATGGATTTCTTAAAGATGAGTTGTATATGATGCAACCAAAAGGTTTTGTCGACCCTAAAGGTGCTAACAAGGTGTGCAAGCTCCAGCGATCCATCTATGGACTGATGCAAGCATCTCAGAGTTGGAATATATGCTTTCATGAGGTGATCAAAGCATATGGTTTTATACAGACTTTCGGTGAAGCCTGTATTTACAAGAAAGTGAGTGGGAGCTCTGTATCATTTCTGATATTATATGTGGTTGAAATATTATTGATTGGAAATAATATAGAATTTTTGGATAGCAAAAAAGGATACTTGAATAAGTATTTTTCAATAAAAGACCTCGGTAAAGCTACTTATGTATTGGGCATCAAGATCCATATAGACAGATCGAGATGGTTAATAGGACTTTCACAAAGCACACACCTTGACAAGATTTTGAAGGAGTTCAAAACAGAGCAGTGAAAGAAGGAGTTCTAGCCTGTATTTGCAGAATACATACAGATCTGAATGTGGCAGACCCATTGACTAAACATCTCTCACAAGTAAAACATGATCACACCTTAGTACTCTTTGGGTGTTAATCACATAGCGATGTGAACTAGATTAGTGACTCTAGTAAACCATTTGGGTGTTGGTCACATGGCAATGTGAACTATGAGTGCTAATCACATAAAGATGTGATCTATTGGTGTTAAATCACATGGCAATGTGAACTAGATTATTGACTCTAGTGCAAGTGGAAGACTGAAGGAAATATGCCCTAGAGGCAATAATAAAGTTGTTATTTATATTTCCTTATATCATGATAAATGTTTATTATTCATGCTAGAATTGTATTAACTGGAAACTTGATACATGTGTGGATACATAGACAAAATACTGTCCCTAGTAACCCTCTACTAGACTAGCTCACTGATCAAAGATGGTTAAAGTTTCCCAACCATAGACATGTGTTGTCATTTGATAAATGGCACCACATCATTAGGAGAATGATGTGATGGACAAGACCCATTAGTTAGCTTAGCATTATGATTGTTCAATTTTATTGCTATTGCTTTCTTCATGTCAAATACATCTTCCTACGACTATGAGATTATGCAACTCCCGGACACCGGAGGAATGCCTTGTGTTCTATCAAGCGTCACAACGTAACTGGGAGATTATAAAGATGCTCTATAGGTATCTCTAAAGGTGTTTGTTGGGTTGGCATAGATCGAGCTTAGGATTTGTCACTCCGAGTATCAGAGAGGTATCTCTGGGCCCTCTCGGTGATACACATCATAAGAAGCCTTGCAAGCAAAGTGACTATTGAGTTAGTTGCAGGATGATGTATTACGGAATGATCAAAGAGACTTACTGGTAACGATATTGAACTAGGTATGAAGATACCGATGATCAAATCTCGGAAAGTAACATACCGATGACAAAGGGAATAATGTATATTGTCATAACGGTTTAACCGATAAAGATCTTCGTAGAATATGTGGGAGACAATATGAGCATCCAGGTTCCTCTATTGGTTATTGACCGGAGAGGTGTCTCGATCAAGTATACATAGTTCTCGACCCCATAGGGTCCGCACGCTTAACGTTCGATGTCGATTTGCTATTATATGAGTTATGTGGTTTGGTGACCAAATGTTGTTCGGAGTCCCGGATGAGATCACGGACATGACGAGGAGTCTCCGAATGGCTGAGAGATAAAGATTGATATATAATTAAGACGATAGTATTCGGACTCCGGAATGGTTTCGGAATGCACCAGAATTTATCGGGTCACCGGAAGGGTTCCGGAAGTGCCGGGGGATGTCCTTGGGCTTAATGGGACATATGAAGGGAGCAAACCAGCTCACAGGGGGCTGGTGTGCCCCCTTCTAGGCCGCAACACAAGGAGAAGGAAGGGAGAGGAGTCCTTCCTTTTCTTCTCACAAGGATAAGGAAAGAGAGGGGGCGCCTCCCCCCTTTCCTTCCCCCCGCGCAAAGATATGGAAAATGGGGGGGTGCACCTAGTTGGACTCGGCCATCCGTTTGGGGGCGCCCTAGGGCTGCCTCCACCCCTCCCACTCCTATATATATGTGGGAGGGGTGCCACACAAAGGCATATGATTATTCCAGGTCGTGTGTCGGCAAACCTCTGCCTCTAGTTTCCTCCTCCGTTCTAGATCATCGCAGCGCTTAGGCGAAGCCCTGCGAATCACTTCACCACCACCGTCACCACGTCGTTGTGCTGGCGGAACTCATCACCACCTCGCTACACTTGCTGGATCAAGACGGCGAGGAGGTCATCGAGCTGAACGTGTGTAGTACTCGGGGGTGCCGTACGTTCGGTACTTGATCGGTCGGAGCTAGAATAAGTTCGACTATATCAACCGCGTTGTCAAACGCTTCCGCTTACAGTCTACAAGGGTACGTAGACACACTCTCCCCCTCTCGTTGCTATGTATCTCCTAGATAGATCTTATGTGAGCGTAGAATTTTTTTGAAATTGCATTCTACATTCCCCAACAATATGTGGATGGATCGGTGAGGACACCGGTTTTAGTATGTGGGGTGAGAGCACTCCACATTATCGAGTTTGTAGGTGTGTGTGGTGGTTTCGGGTGGCTTGATGTATTTTCTTGTCAGACCTTTGTGGAATAATTACTAAAGATGGTTGTATGCATCAATTGGTTTTATGCATCAATTGATGCAGAGGCTGGGGGTTTAACCTCCTTTTCAAAAAAAAACTCTTGCTATAAACCTTTTGACACCTAGGAATGGTAGATCTCACCAATATCAAATCTGAGATGATGGAAATCGACAATTAGTGTTTCATCCAGATATGTACATGAAAAAATTAGAACAGTAAACTTAGTGGCAGAAGTAGTTAAAAAGGAACAGTGTCTTGTGATCCACAGAAGCAAAATCACATGGTAACATGGACTAAATC
>NC_041381.1:619538522-619542089 GCF_002162155.2 Triticum dicoccoides
AATAGCTAGCGCGCCTAGTGCATGAAATCATAAATGTCATTAGCACATCTGAAGTCATGATAAATTGATTGCACGACCAAAAAATAAGGTAAGCTTCCATAGCCACCATGTCATGAAATATCAAGTGATGATTTCGTAAAAAAAAATCGACAAAGGATGATTTGGTAAATGTCCTGTGTTAACGTTCAAGTACTCAGCATAGTTTATTTATATTAATTTTAACGAGAACTAGCAGCCTAAGTTTACATGCGCATGCACGCATGCACACACACGCACACACATTTTTACTCTGAAAAGATAATACCAGTATGGCATCTGTTGTGCACGCTAGTAAAGCATTCCTTAGAGCATCTCTATAGCAGAGCCGTATAAGTAGTCAAACCCTTATAATTTTTGTGTTTTACAGTTTTGGTCGAAAAAAGTGTCCAGCATAGAAACCATAAAAATGGTCCAACCCGTAAATATTTTAAGGGCCACCGAAAATGCACCCCTAAACCCTTATGTTTGGAGGTTGAAAGGCCGAACCGAGGAGGCTCCGTATACTGGTCAAACCTCGTCGGAGCAAACACACCGCCGTGGAGTTTGCCGGAATCCGCCCTAAACTCGCCGGAATTCATCACAGCACACCGGAAAAGGCCGCTACATGCCACAATCGATCGCCGCCGGTTTGAATTGGACGAGCTCGACATCGCCGTGGCCTCCCATGACCTCAGCCTGGCCGTCGGAATCCTCCTGGTGCGGCAGGTAAAGGGGCACAACTCGGTCGGCGCGGCTGGCAATAGAGTAAGGCGCGGACGGCGGAGGTGACGGGGCGTGGCTGGCGTGGTGATGGGGCGCAGCCAGCAGGAACGGGGCGCGTCCCACCGGCAATGGGGAGCGGCTGGCGTGGCCGGCTGGGGGAAGGGGTGGCAGCGGTTGGACTGGAGGAAGGAGCTCTTTATCCCAGTTTTACAGTATCTGTCCCGTAGCTAAAATGAACCCTTAGAATGTCTTTTTTTTTTACCCGTATCCTAGTTTTACAGGTTACGATTTTAAGGGGTCTGCTAGAGATGCTCTTATATATGTATGTAAACCACCCAATGTACAACAGATTTCAGGGTTCTTATTTCACACCACTACTAAGGTGAGTATGCAAGCTAAAGACAAGAAAAACTTATTGTCCAAGCAAAACTTATGCCCTTATGCGTCCACTTGCAATGCATCAATCATCTTTTTTATTGCCTCTAGGGAACAAATGTGCACAAACATGTAATGTCAATCAACTCAATTGCTCAAGTAATTCCCACTTATTCAACAGTTTTTTTCCAGCTTTCGCGTGTATGATCTCATATAAAGTCCATGCTTCAAAGTTTCCGGTGGGAAAGTAAGGGTGGAAAGAGGAGGACATGTTGGTATCATGGGACAAAATGACTAAACCAAAATCAATGGAGGATTTCAACTTATTTAATTTGGTTCCTCTCCATTGCTAATGACATGGCAAGTGTGGGTCCCACAGAGGAGGAAAGAGGTGAAAGGATATGACAACAAGGGGCTGACATAACGACTAGTCACTTATAAGGTGTGCAGGGGCATGTGGCTATTTTTTCTCGAAGCATTAGTGGCATAGCCACAATTTGTGAAAAATCTAGTGGTGACCATCGGATGATATCGACTCCGGATAGTGGCATAGAACGAGTATTCCCTTAATCAATACCATGACAATGTACTGCATGTGATTAAATTTTTGAAGGATTACCAAACTTCTACTGGAAATATTTAACTGAAACTTTTAATCATCACATTAAGTAGGTGAGGCCTTTTTACCCCCTTTATCTAGAACCAGCAGTTTAGGGAATATTTTGTATTTACTCACTCACTCTGGACTCTCTTGCATCTTTCATAAATAGATGGTATAAATTGTATGTGCTTCTCTAATGTACGTGATCGGTGCCCATACACTAGCATAAAGTATTGCATAATCTTCATACCATGCTCATACAAGAATACCAAAGCTTCATTGGTCAAGGTGCAGTATTATTTAAATTTTCTGGAAGGAGCTAAAATACAAGGGAGGGGGCATCAAAATTAATGACAAACCACGGAAAACTTGATAACTCCTAAGGTTGTTGCAACAAAAAACATTTTGGACATCTAGTATGAAACACCGCTCATTAAGTGGACGAGTAAGTGTATTTTTTTACTTAAATTGTATATGTTTGACTCACTATGTAGATGTGCCAACATTACAATCATTTGTATTCATCACCAACACTACATGTGTATGAGGGGAAATACTGTGTATGGCTTGGGATGGACCACAACCGTCAGTATTCTCATATATTACCAATTAAAAACAAGCCACAGAAAATGGAAAGGCATGCTGCCCATGTGGAATGTGTGACCCACGAATGCAATCACCATACCTAACTTTATTCTGAGATGTCCACACTGTGTATGCCTAATAAATGTAGTGTCAATACATGATAGGTGAAAGAAAATAACCTCCATTCAAATATTAGTGTAACATTTTTGTAGGGGAAGGGGGGATATATATTATTCAGGACGTGAATTATCCATTCAACTATTAGTTAATATATAGAATGATATTGGTGCACACACAAAAGCTAAATTATGTAATGGATATTATCCAACAACCCAACAAGGGGAAGTATAATCACATACATGTATGGTGTTCTCGATCAAATTTACAAGAAGCGGCCTTTCAAATTTTAGCAGTTTACCATTTCAATCTCATGGGGATTTTCCTGTTGGTATGGCTCAGTTATGTGCTTTTGATGGTTGCCCCTGTATTTGTAGCTGCTCACATTAAATGGATGCTCAAGGTACACTTGTCCTTCTAAATGAACATTCAACAATTGGGTGCTTATCTCTTGCACTCTTGGCATGACTTGTTTAGCTTATGAGAAAGCATAGCATCGTATTTAGCCTTACATACGTTGACCTCAGAAGTTAGTGCTTTTTGTTGAGCTGCAGAAGAAGTAAATAATAAATTAAGTTAATTAAGTTGACATTGGATAAAAAAGAAAACTATAGCATTGATAGGAAAACAAAGGGACTAGTAAATTAATATAATGAGGTACAAGATTAGCTAGCACAAGAAGCATCCAAAGAAACAAACTATGTAATTAACATGCATAACATTGTTGTTGTACACATTTAGTTATTCAAAGGAACAAATATCGATGTAACTTGTAAAATCCAGACGACATAGTGGTTGAATGAATATATGTTCTATGAATATTACAACATTTTAAATACGAAGAGATACATCCGTAATATTTATGTTCGGTTTGACCGTGGCCGTTCAGTACAAAAGAAGTGGCATAACCCGAATAATCGCATCGTGGCACAGTCACCATGTCATGAAATATCAAGTGATGATTTAGTAAATGTACAGTGTTAACGTTCAAGTACTCAGCATAGTTTATTTATATTAAATTTCACGACAACTAGCAGGCTGCATTTACACGCGCATGCACGCACACACATTTTTACTATCAAAAGATTATACGAGTATGGCATCTGTTGTCCACGCTAGTAAATCACTCCTTATATATGTATGTAACC